>NC_092232.1:33788909-34081409 GCF_036320965.1 Panulirus ornatus
CTTCTACATTATTTTCATCGTCCTGCTAAGTCTACTTTTTCTCGTCTTTCGCATCACCAACCAGCTTCTCCTCCAACCTTAAATTCCCGTTTTCCCTTCACCCTAAAACATCCAATAAAGTAGAAGTCAATATTGTGAAAACAGCCCATTTATGCTGCGGGCATTTCAGTAAACACGAACTTAAGACTGAAAATGGTTCCCTTCAAGTTATTAAGATGCAGATCTGCAGGTGGGTGCAGTATACTGGAGCATGGAGAGCCGTTAGGGTGTGCCGGAAAGCAAGGAAAACAAGCTGACATTTACTGAAGACTAAAGCTCATCAGGAAGCTGAGGACAAGATGATGGACTCCGCGGGACGATTCAACACGACGACTCTCTTGACTCAGCGGGACAATCTGACCGTCTGGTATGGCGGCCTGGCCTCATACCTGACCTCCATATGTTTCCTTCATGACCCGGGTACTCTTGTGTCTGGTGACGCCAGCTCTCCTCCCTCTGTGTCAGTTGACGCGTCACCCTCACTGTGTCTACAAGTCGTCTGAGAGGTTACTTGATGACATTTTTATCTTTCATACAACAGAGTGACCTTTCATGTGCAGGAGAGTTGATGTGATGGCCGGAGCCATCTTACATCCTCCGTGTCAGTAGGTTGTAGAGAGCAGCCGCTCAGGGAGGTACTACCTTCCTGTTGGAGGAGTGGGGATGTGGTGTCCGGCACCATCTCACGCCCTTTGTCAAGACTACGAATATTAAGTCATGATTCAAACTAGATTTCGTCTGATCACTGTGATCCCCCCTCCAATCTTGTCTCTCTCAAGTCCTGGTCTATATAGTGAATTATGCCCACGAACGAAGCCTTTTGTAACAATAATAATTATTTGTTCACCATTTCGTGTACGTGTAGAGCAGGTGTTCCTCAAACACTAGACTCCAGGTGTTTTACAAGACGAGGAGGTGGTGTCCTGACTTCCAGAATGAAGTTTACACCACCAGGAATGGCTGAAGGTCAGCCCACACAGAGTGTGAGGTGGGTTGAAAACCTCCGTGTCTTTATCTTTTCCTCGACAATGTTACCTCCTGAAGCAGATCATCACACACCTTCCTCGTGCTGCAGACAGACACGGGCAGCCCTCCCAACACTCTGGAGTGGTTAATCACTTTTGATCCTTGGCTCTTGTGTTGTATACAGTCCAGCCCCAGCTGGCTCACCTGGTCACACTGTGGTAAACCTCTCTTATTGTCAGCACTACACGCCCCCTACCGTCCCCTCTCGAAGCCAGCGCTACCCACATCTCCCCCTACAGTCCCCTCCACAAGGCAGCACTGTCTTCATTCCCCAGTTACTGTCTTCCCCAGAAGCCAGCTCTGGGATCTAAGCTGCGCTAAACACTAACTACCCGAGTCTATTTTTCTCATCACTGTAAGACTGTTTCCTTATCCTGGATGAAGCAGATATGACCATCCAGGTCTATCAATCAGGTACATATAACCCGTTCACCTCTAACGTTCGGCCAATTCGAAGTCCAGCCATAGTTGTTCTGAAGTCACTTGGGGAAGGGATGTGGTGTATAAGACTTGGGAAACTCTCCTTCCTTCCTTCCCTTAACTATAATCTAACTTTCTCCTCCTCCCCTGATCACTGGCAATATGTTATTCATGAGACGAAGACTCGTAAAAAGAAAGTAAAAAACCTCGCTTTACGTCGGGACCTTGAGAGTACGCGGCCAAAAGTTTTCTGAAAAAACCTCATTCCATCCATTTTTTCTTTTCATCTCTTTTTATTTTATATCGACAAAACTACAACTCTTTCTTCCAATGAAATTACAATATTTTTACTTTTTCCCGTCTGTAAACTGACTACTGACGAGGCCAACTTGATTTGTCTCATTATTTCCAGTGTCCTCCCCACACTCTTTCCCTACTGTGTACTGCCTACATCTTTCCCAACTGTGTCCTCCCTACACTCTTTGCCCATTGTGTCCTCCCTACACTCTTTCCCTACTGTTTCCTCCCTACACTCTTTCCCTATAGTGTCCTCCCTACACTCTTTCCCTACTGTTTCCTCCCTACACTCTTTCCCTACAGTGTCCTCCCTACACTCTTTCCCTACTGTTTCCTCCCTACACTCTTTCCCTACAGTGTCCTCCCCACACTCTTTCCCTACTATGTCCTCCCTACACTCTTTCCCTACTGTGTCCTCCCTACACTCTTTCCCTACTGTGTCCTCCCTACACTCTCTCCCTACTGTGTACTCCCCACACTCTTTCCCTACTGTGTACTCCCCACACTCTTTCCCTGCTGTGTCCTCCCTACACTCTTTCCCTACTGTGCCCTCCCTACACTCTTCCCCTACTGTGTCCTCCCTACACTCTTTCCCTACTGTGTCCTCCCTACACTCTTTCCCAACTGTGTCCTCCCTACACTCTTTCCCAACTGTGTCCTCCCTACACTCTTTTCCTACTGTGTCCTCCTTACACTCTTTCCCTGCTGTGTCCTCCCTACATTCTTTCCCTACTGTGCCCTCCCTACACTCTTTGCCTATTGTGTCCTCCCTACACTCTTTCCCTACTGTTTCCTCCCTACACTCTTTCCCTACAGTGTCCTCCCTACACTCTTTCCCTACTGTTTCCTCCCTACACTCTTTCCCTACAGTGTCCTCCCTACACTCTTTCCCTACTATGTCCTCCCTACACTCTTTCCCTACTGTGTCCTTCCTACACTCTTTCCCTACTGTGTCCTCCCTACACTCTCTCCCTACTGTGTACTCCCCACACTCTTTCCCTACTGTGTACTCCCCACACTCTTTCCCTGCTGTGTCCTCCCTACACTCTTTGCCTATTGCGTCCTCCCTACACTCTTTCCCTACTGTTTCCTCCCTACACTCTTTCCCTACAGTGTCCTCCCTACACTCTTTCCCTACTGTGTCCTCCCTACACTCTTTCCCTACAGTGTCCTCCCTACACTCTTTCCCTACTATGTCCTCCCTACACTCTTTCCCTACTGTGTCCTCCCTACACTCTTTGCCTATTGTGTCCTCCCTACACTCTTTCCCTACTGTTTCCTCCCTACACTCTTTCCCTACAGTGTCCTCCCTACACTTTCCCTACTGTTTTCTCCCTACACTCTTTCCCTACTGTGTCCTCCCTCACTCTTTCCCTACTATTTCTTCCCTACACTCTTTCCCTACAGTGTCCTCCCTACACTCTTTCCCTACTATGTCCTTCCTACACTGTTTCCCTACTGTGTCCTCCCTACACTCTTTCCCTACTGTGTCCTCTCTACACTCTTACCCCACTCTATACTCCCTACACTCTTTCCCTACTGTGTCCTCCCTACACTCTTTCCCTACTGTGTACTCCCTACACTCTTTCCCTACTGTGTCCTCCCTACACTCTTTCCCTACTGTTTCCTCCCTACACTCTTTCCCTGCTGTGTCCTCTCTACACTCTTTCCCAACTGTGTCCACCCTACACTCTTTCCCAACTGTGTCCTTCCTACACTCTTTCCCTGCCTTGCCCTCCCTACACTCTTTCTCTACTGTGTACTCCCTACACTCTTTCCCAACTGTGTCCTCCTTACACTCTTTCCCTACTGTGTCCTCTCTACACTCCTTCCCTAATGTGTCCTACCTACACTCTTTCCCCACTGTGTACTCAGTATACTCTTTCCCTACGGTGTCCTCCCTACACTCTTTCCCTACTGTGTCCTCTCTACACTCCTTCCCTACTGTGTCCTACCTACACTCTTTCCCCACTGTGTACTCAGTATACTCTTTCCCTACTGTGTCCTCCCTATACTCTTTCCTTACCGTGTCCTCCATACACGCATTCCCTACTGTGTACTCCCTACACTCTTTCCCCAGTGTGTACTCCCTATACTCTTTCCCTACTGTGTCCTCTGTACCCTCTTTCCCTACTTTGTCCTCCCTACACTCTTTCTCTACCGTGTCCTCACTACACTCTTTCCCTACTGTGTACTCCCTACACTATTTCCCTACTGTGTCCTCCTAAACTCTTTCCCTACTGTGTCCTCCCTACACTCTTTCCCTACTGTTTCCTCTCTACACTCTTTCCCTACTGTGTTCTCCCTACACTCTTTCCCTACCGTGTCCTCAATACACTCTTTCCCTACTGTGTACTCCCTACACTATTTCGCTACCGTGTCCTCCTAAACTCTTTCTTTACTGTGTCCACCCTACACTCTTTCCCTACGGTGTCCACACAACACTTTCGCTACTGTGTCCTCCCTACACTCTTTCCTTACCGTGTCCTCACTACACTCTTTCCCTACTGTGTACTACCTACACTATTTCCCCACTGTGTCATCCTTGCACTCTTTCCCTACTGTGTCCTCCCTACACTCTTTCCCTACGGTATCCAACCTAAACTCTTTCCCTACTGTGTCCTCCCTACACTCTTTCCCTACCGTGTCCTCCCTACACTATTTCCCTACCGTGTCCTCCCTACACTATTTCCCTACTGTGTCCTCCTTACACTCTTTCCCTACCGTGTCCTCCCTACTCTCTTTCCCCTCTGTGTCCTCTCTACATTCTTTCCCTACTGTGTTCTCCCTACACTCTTTCCCTACTTTGTCCTCTCTGCACTCTTTCCGACTGTGTACTCCCTACACTTTTTCCCTACCGTTTCCTCACGACACTCTTTCCCTACCGTGTCCTCACTACACTCTTTCCCCACTGTGTACTCCCTATACTCTTTCCCTAATGTGTCCTCCCTACACTCTAATCCTTTCTGTGTCGTCTCTACACTCTTTCCCTACTGTGTCCTCTCCACACTTTCCCTACGGTGTCCACCTTACACTCTTTCCCTGCTGTGTCCTCCCTACACTCTTTCCCTACCGTTTCCTCCCTACAGTCTTTCCCTACTGTGTCCTCCCTACACTCTTTCCCCACTGTGTACTCCCTATACTCTTTCCCTACTGTGTCCTACCCTACACTCTTTCCCTGCTGTATCCACACTACACTCTTTCCCTACTGTGTCCTCCCTACACTCTTTCCCTACCGTGTCCTCACTACACTCTTTCCCTACTGTATACTCCCTACACTATTTCCCTACTGTGTCCTACTTACACTCTTTCCCTACTGTGTCCTACCTACACTCTTTCCCTACCGTGTCCACACTACACTCTTTCCCTTCTGTGTCCTCCCTACAGTCTTTAACTACCGTGTCCTAACTACACTCTTTCCTTACTGTGTACTATCTACACTATTCCCCTATTGTGTCCTCCTTACACTCTTTCCCTACTGTGTCCTCCCTACACTCTTTCCCTACTGTTTCCTCTCTACACTCTTTCCCTACTGTGTTCTCCCTACACTCTTTCCTTACCGTGTCCTCACTACACTCTTTCCCTACTGTGTACTCCCTACACTATTTCCCTACTGTGTCCTCCTACAATCTTTCCCTACTGTGTCCTCCCTACACTCTTTTCGTACGGTGTCCACACCGCACTCTTTCCCTACTGAGTCCTCCCTACACTCTTTCCCTACCGTCTCCTCACTACACTTTTTCCCTACTGTGTACTCCCTACACTATTTCCCCACTGTGTCTTCCTTACACTCTTTCCGTATTGTGTCCTCCCTACACTCTTTCCCTACTATGTCCTCCCTACACTCCTTCCCTACTTTGTCCTCTCTACACTTTTTCCCTACTGTGTCCTTCCTACACTCTTTCCCTACTGTGTACTCCCTACACTATTTCCCCACTGTATCCTCCTTACACTCTTTTCCTACGGTGTCAACACTACACTCTTTCCCTACTGTGTACTCCCTACACTCTTTCCCTACCGTGTCCTCACTACACTCTTTCCCTACTGTGTACTGCTTACACTATTTCCCCACTGTGTCCTCCTTACACTCTTTCTCTGCTGTGTCCTCCCTACACTCTTTCCCCACTGTGTACTCCCTATATTCTTTCCCTACTGTGTTCTCCCTACACTCTTTCCCGACCGTGTCCTACCTACACTCTTTCCCTATTGTGTCCTCTCTAAACTCTTTCCGTACTCTGTCCTCTCTACACTCTTTCCCTAATGTGTCCAAACTACACTCTTTCCCTACTGTGTCCTCCCTACACTCTTTCCCTACCGTGTCCTCACTGCACTCATTCCTTACTGTATACTCCCTATACTATTTCCCTACTGTGTCCTTCTTACACACTTTCCTTACTGTGTCCTCCCTAAACTCTTTCCCTACTATGTCCTCTCTAAATTCTTTCCCTAATGTGTTCTCCCTACACTCTTTCCCTACTGTGTCCTGCCTACACTCTTTCCCCACAGTGTCATCTCTACACTCTTTCCCTACTGTGTCCTTCCTTCACGCTTTCCTCACTTTGTACTCCCTATACTCTTTCCCTACTGTGTCCTCCCTACACTTTTTCCCTACTTTGTCCTCTCCACAGTCTTTCCTACGGTCTCCACCCTACACTCTTTTACTACTGTGTCCTCCCTACATTCTTTCCCTACTGTGTCCTCTCTACACTCTTTCCCCACTGTGTCCTTCCTACACTCTTTCTCTACCGTGTCCTGCCTACACTCTTTCCCTACTCTGTAACCCTAAACTTTTTCCCTACTGTGTCCTCCTTACGCTCTTTCCCTTCTGTGTCCTCCCTACACTCTTTCCCTACTGTGTCTTCCCTACACTCTCTCCCTACTCTGTCCTCTCTACACTCTTTCCCTACTGTGTCCTCCCTACACTCTTTCCCGTCCGTGTCCTCCCTACACTCTTTTCCTACTGTGTCCTGCCTACACTCTTTCCCCACTGTGTACTCCCTTTACTCTTACCCTACTGTGTCCTCCCTACACTGTTTCCCTAACGTGTCCTCCCTACACTCTTTCCGTACTGTGTCCGCTCTAAACTCTCTCCCTATTGTGTCCTCCCTACACTCTCCCTACGGCGTCCAAACTACACTCTTTCCCCACTGTGTCCCCCCTACACTCTTTCCCTACCGTGTCCTCACTACTTTCATTCCTTACTGTGTACTCCCTACACTATTTCCCTACTGTGTCCTCCTTACACTCTTTCCCTACTGTGTCCTCCCTACACTCTTTCCCTACTGTGTCCTCTCTAAACTCTTTCCCTAATGTGTTCTCCTTACACTCTTTCCCTACTGTGTCCTCTCTAAACTCTTTACCTGCTGTGTCCTTCCTACACTCTTTCCCGACCGTGGCCTCCCTACACTCTTTCCCTACTGTGTCCTCGCTACACTCTTTCCCCACTGTATACTCCCTATACACTTTCCCTACTGTGTCCTCCCTACACTCTTTCCCTACTGTGTCCTCCCTACACTCTTTCCCCACTGTATACTCCCTATACACTTTCCTTATTGTGTCCTCCCTACACTCTTTCCCTACTGTGTCCTCTCTACACTCTTTCCCTGCTGTGTCCTCTTTATACTCTTTTCCTACTGTGTCCTCCTTACACTCTTTTCCTACTGTATCCTCCTTCCACTCTTTTTCTACTGTGTTATCCCTACACCCTTTCCCTACTGTGTCCTCCCTACACTCTTTTCCTACTGGGTGCACCCTACACTCTTTCCCTACTGAGTCCTCCCTACACTTTTTTTCTAATGTGTCCACCCTACACTCTTTCCCTACTGTGTCCTCCTTACACTCTTTCCCTACTGTGTCCTCCCTAAACTCTTTCCTTACTGTGTTCTCCCTACACTCTTTACTTACTGTGTCCTTCCTACACTCTTTTCCTACTATGTCCACCCTACACTCTTTCCTACTGTGTCCACCCTACACTCTTTTCCCTACTGTGTCCCCCCTACACTCTTTTCCCACTGTGTTCTCCTTACATTCTTTCCCTACTGTTCCTCCCTACACTCTTTCCCTACTGTGTCGTCCCTACACTCTTTCCCTACTGTGTCCTCCCTACACTTTTTCCCTACCGTGTCCTCCCTAAACTCTTTCCCCACTGTGGACTCACTATACTGTTTCCTTACAGTGTCTACCCTACACTCTCTCTATTCTGTGTCCTCCCCATACTCTCTCCCTACTGTGTCCTCCCTACACTCTTTCCCTACCGTGTCCTACCTACACTCTTTCCCTAATGTGTACTCCCTACACTCTTTCCCTACTGTGTCCTCCTTACACTTTTTTCCTACCGTATCCTCCTTACACTCTTTCCCTCCTGTGTACTCCCTACACTCTTTCCCGTCCGTGTCCTCCCTACACTCTTTTCCTACTGTGTCCTGCCTACACTCTTTCCCCACTGTGTACTCCCTTTACTCTTTCCCTACTGTGTCCTCCCTACACTGTTTCCCTAACGTGTCCTCCCTACACTCTTTCCGTACTGTGTCCTCTCTAAACTCTTTCCCTACTGTGTCCTCCCTACACTCTTTCCCTACGGCGTCCAAACTACACTCTTTCCCTACTGTGTCCTCCCTACACTCTTTCCCTACCGTGTCCTCTCTAAACTCTTTCCCTAATGTGTTCTCCCTACACTCTTTCCCTACTGTGTCCTCTCTAAACTCTTTCCCTACTGTGTCCTCCCAACACTCTTTCCCGACCGTGGCCTCCCTACACTCTTTCCCTACTGTGTCCTCGCTACACTCTTTCCCCACTGTGTACGCACTATACTCTTTCCCCACTATGTACTCCCTACACTGTTTCCCTACTGTGTCCTCTCTACATTCTTTCCCTGCTGTGTCCTCCTTACACTCTTTTCCTACTGTGTCCTCCTTACACTCTTTCCCTACTGTGTTTTCCCTGCACTCTTTCCCTACTGTGTCCTCCCTACACTCTTTTCCTACTGGGTCCACCCTACACTCTTTCCCTACTGTGTCCTTTCTACACTCTTTCCCTACTGTGTCCTCCCTAAACTCTTTCCCTATTGTGTTCTCCCTACACTCTTTACTTACTGTGTCCTCTCTACACTCTTGCCCTACTGTGTCCTCCCTACACTCTTTTCCTACTATTTCCACCCTACACTCTTTTCCTACTGTGTCCACCCTACACTCTTTCCCTACTGTATCCTCCCTACACTCTTTTCCCACTGTGTTCCCCTTACACTCTTTCCCTACTGTGCCCTCCCTACACTCTTTCCCTACTGTGTCCTCCCTACACTCTTTCCCTACCGTGTCCTCCCTAAACTCTTTCCCCACTGTGTACTCCCTATACTCTTTCCCTACTGTGTCTACCCTACACTCTTTCTCTTCTGCGTTTCCCCACACTCTCTCCCTACTGTGTCCTCCCTACACTCTTTCCCAACCGTGTCCTACCTACACTCTTTCCCTAATGTTAACTCACTATGCTATTTTCCTACTGTGTCATCCTTACACTCTTTTCCTACCGTATCCTCCTTACACTCTTTCCTTCCTGTGTTATCCCTACACTCTTTCCCTACTGCTACTGTATACTCCCTACACCCTTTCCCTACTGTGTCCTCCTTACAAGTTTTCCTTCCTGTACCCCCCCTACTCTCTTTCCTTACCATGTCCTCTTTCCCTAATGTGTACTCCCTACACCGTTTCCCTACTGTGCCCTCCGTACACTCTTTCTCTACTGTGTCCTCACTACACTCTTTCCCTTCTGTGTCCTCCCTACACTCCCTACTGTATACTACCTACACTCTTTCCCTACCGTGTCCTCCCTTCACTCTTTCCCTGCTGTGTACTCCATACACTCTCTCCCTGCTGTATACTCCCAACACTCTTTCCCTACTGTGTACTGCCTACACTCTTTCCTTGCTGTGCTTCACTCTTTCCCTACCGTGTCCTCCCTACACTCTTTCCATATTGTGTACTCCCTACACTCTTTCTTTAATGTGTACTCCCTACACTCTTTCCCTACTGTGTCCTACCTACACTCTTTCCCTACCGTGTCCTCCCTACACTTTTTCCGTACTGTGTCCTTCTTACACGCTTTCCCTACCGTGTCCTCCCTACTCTCTTTCCCTACCGTGTCCTTCCTACTCTCTTATCCTTCTGTGTTCTCCCTACACTCTCTCCCTACTTTGTCCTCTCTACACTCCTTCCTACTGTGTACTCCCTACACTCTTTCCCTACCGTTTCCTCTCTACACTCTTTCCCTTCTGTGTCCTCCCTACACGCTTTCCCCAGTGTGTACTCCCTATACTTTTTTCCCTACTGTGTCCTCCTTACACTCTTTCCCTACTGCGTCGTCTCTACACTCTTTCCCTACTGTGTTCTCACTACTCTTTCCCTGCGGTGTCCACCCTACACTCTTTCCCTACTGTGTCCTCACTACACTCTTTCCCTACTGTGTCCTCCCTACACTCTTTCCCCACTGTGTACTCCCAATACTCTTTCCCTACTGTGTCCTCCCTACACTCTTTCCCTCCTGTGTCGTCTCTACACTTTTTCCCTACTGTGTCCTCCCTACACTTGCCCTACGGTGTCCAATCTACACTCTTTCCCTAACGTGTCCTCCCTACACTCTTTCCCTACCGTGTCCTCCCTACTCTCTTCCCCTTCTGTGCACCCTCTACTCTCTTTCTCGACTGTGTCGTCCTTACACTCTTTCCCTACTATATCCTCCCTACACTCTTTCCTTACTGTGTCCTCTCTACACTCTTTTCCTAATGTGTTTTCCCTACACTCTTTCGCTACTGTGTCCTCCCTACATTCTTTCCCAACTATGTCCTCTCTACACTTTCCTTACTGTGTCCACCCTAAACTCTTTCTCTGCTGTGTCCACCCTACACTCTTTCCCTAATGCGTCCTCCCTACACTGTTTCCCTACCGTATCCTCCCTACACTCCCTCACTACTGTGTACTTCCAACACACTTTCTCTACTGTGTCCTCCCTACAATGTTTCCCCACTGTGTCATCCCTACACTCTTTCCCTACTGTGTCCTCCCTACACTCTTTCCCTACGGTGTACACCCTACAATCTTTCCCTACTCTGTCCTCCCTACACTCTTTCCCTACAGTGTCCTCCCTATACTCTTTCCATACTGTGTCCTCCCTACACTCAATCCCTGCTGCGTCGTCTCTACACTTTCCCTACTGTGTTGTTCCCACACTTTCTCTACCGTGTCCTCCTTACACTCTTTCACTACTGTGTCCTCCCTACACTCTTCCCCACTGAGTACTCCCTATACTCTTTCCCTACAGTGTCCTCCCTACACTCTTTCCCGAATGTGTCCTCTCAACACTCTTTCCCTACTGTGTCCTCCCTACCCTCTTTCCGTACGGTGTCCACCCTACACTCTTTCCCAACTATGTCCTTTCTACACTCCCAACTGTGTACTCCCTATACTCTTCCCTACCGTGTCCTCCCTACACTCTTTCCCTACTGTGTCCTCCCTACACTCTTTCCTAGCTGTGTACTTCCTATACTCTTTCTCTACTGTGTCCTCCCTACACTCTTTCCCTACTATGTCGTATCTACACTCTTTCCCTACTGTGTCCTCCCTACACTTCCCCTACGGTGTCCACCCAACACTCTTTCCCTGCTGTGTCCTCCCGACACTCTTTCCCTACTGTGTCCTCCCCACTCTCATCCCTTACTGTGTACCCTATACCCTCTTTCTCTATTGTGTCCTCCTTACACTCTTTCCCTCTTTGTCCTCCCTTCCCTCTTTCACTACTGTGTCCTCTCTACACTCTTTCTCTACTGTGTTCTCCCTATGCTCTTTCCCTACTGTGTCCTCACTACATTCTTTATCTAATATGTCCTCTCTACACTTTCCTGTGTCCACCCTACACTCTTTGCCTACTGTGTCCGCCTTACACTCTTTCCCTACTGTGTCCTCCCTACCGTATCCTCCCTACACTCCCTCACTATTTGTACTCCCTACACTCTTTCCCCTCTGTGTCCTCCCTACACACCATCCCCAATGTGTCATCCCTACACTCTATTCCAACTCTGTCCTCCCTACCCTCTTTCCCTACCGTGTCCTCCCTACACCATTTCCCAATTGTGTCCTCCCTATACTCTTTCCGTACTGTATCCTCCCTACACTCTTCCCCTAGTGTGTCCTCCCTACACTCTTTCCCTTCTGTGTCCTCCCTACACTCTTTCCCTACCGTGTCCTCTTCACACTCTTTCCCTACTGTGTCGTCTCTACACTCTTTCCCTACCGTGTCCTCCCTACCCTCTTTCCCTACCGTGTCCTCCCTTCACTCTTTCCCTGCTGTGTACTCCATACACTCTTTCCCCGCTGTGTACTCCCAACACTCTTTCCCTACTGTGTACTGCCTACGCTCTTTCCTTGCTGTGCTTCACTCTTTGCCTACCGTGTCCTCCCTACACTCTTTCCATATTGTGTACTCCCTACACTCTTTCTTTAGTGTGTCCTCTCTACACTCTTTCCCTACTGTGTCCTACCTACACTCTTTCCCTACCGTGTCCTCCCTACACTCTTTCCCTACTGTGTCCCTCTTACACCCTTTCCCTACCGTGTCCTCCCTACTCTCTTTCCCTACCGTGTCCTCTCTACTCTCTTTCCCTACTGTGTTCTCCCTACACTCTCCCTACTTTGTCCTCTCTACACTCCTTCCTTCTGTGTACTCCATACACTCTTTCCCTACCGTTTCCTCACTACACTCTTTCCCTTCTGTGTCCTCCCTACACGCTTTCCCCAGTGTGTACTCCCTATACTTTTTCCCTACTGTGTCCTCCTTACACTCTTTCCCTACTGTGTCGTCTCTACACTCTTTCCCTACTGTGTTCTCACTACACTTTCCCTACGGTGTCCACCCTACACTCTTTCCCGACTGTGTCCTCCCTACACTCTTTCCCTACCGTTTCCTCCCTACACTCTTTCCTTACTGTGTCCTCCCTACACTCTTTCCCAACTGTGTACTCCCTATACTCTTTCCATACTGTGTCCTCCCTACACTCTTTCCCTACTGTGTCGTCTCTACACTCTTTCCCTACTGTGTCCTCCCTACACTTTCCCTACGGTGTCCACCCTACACTCTTTCCCTACTGTGTCATCCCTACACTCTTTCCCTACCGTGTCCTCCCTACTCTCTTCCCCTACTGCGTACCCTCTACACTCTTTCTCTACTGTGTCCTCCTTACACTCTTTCCCTACTATGTCCTCCCTACATTCTTTCCTTACTGTGTCCAGTCTAAACTCTTTTCCTACTGTGTTTTCCGTACACGCTTTCGCTACTGTGTCCTCCCTACATTCTTTCCCTGCTATGTCCTCTCAACATTTTCCTTACTGTGTCTACCCTACACTCTTTCCCTGCTATGTCCACCCTACACTCTTTCCCTAATGTGTCCTCCCTACACTGTTTCCCTACGGTATCCTCCCTACACTCCCTCACTAATGTGTACTTCATACACACTTTCCCTGCTGTGTCCTCCCTACCCTCTTTCCCTACGGTGTCCACCCTACACTCTTTCCCAACTATGTCCTTTCTACACTCTCCCAACTGTGTGCTCCCTACACTCTTTCCCTAATGTGTCCTCTTTACACTCTTTCCCAACTGTGTGCTCCCTACACTCTTCCCTACCGTGTCCTCCCTACACTCTTTCCCTACTGTGTCCTTCTACACTTCCCCTACGGTGTTCACCCTACACTGTTTCCCTACTGCGTCCTCGCGACACTTTTCCTACTGTGTCCTCCCCACTCTCTTCCCTTACTGTGCACCCCCTACACTCTTTCTCTATTGTGTCCTCCTTACAATCTTTCCCTACTATGTCCTCCCTACACTTTCCCTACTGTGTCCTCTCTACACTCTTTCCCAACTGTGTTCTCCCTACACTCTTTCCCTATTGTGTACTCCTTACATTCTTTCCCTACTATGTCCACTCTACAGTTTCCCTATTGTGTCCACCCTACACTCTTTCCCTACTGTCTCCGCTTACACTCTTTACCTACTGTGTCCTTCCTACACTGTTTCCCAACCGTATCCTCCCTACACTCCCTCACTACGTTGTACTCCCTACACTCTTTCCCTGCTGTGTCCTCACTACACACTATTCCAAATGTGTCATCCCTACACTCTATCACTACTGTGTCCTCCCTACCGTCTTTCCCTACCGTGTCCTCCCTACACTCTTTACCTATTGTTTACTCCCTACTATCTTTCTTTAGTGTGTACTCCCTACACTCTTTCCCTACCGTGTCCTCCCTACACTCTTTAACTATTGTTTACTCCCTACTATCTTTCTTTAGTGTGTACTCCCTACACTCTTCCCCTATTGTGTCCTCCCTACACTCTTTTCCTTCTGTGTCCTACACTCTTTCCCTTCCGTGTCCTCTCCACACTCTTTCCCTACTGTGTCCTCCCTACACTCTTTCCCTACCGTATCCTCACTACACTCTTTCCCTACTGTGTACTCCCTATACTGTTTTCTTACTGTGTCCTCACTACACTCTTTCCCTACCGTATCCTCACTACACTCTTTCACTATTGTGTACACCCTACACCCTTTCCCTACCGTGTCCTCCCTACACTCTTTCCCTACTGTGTCCTCCCTACACTTTTTCTCTGCTGTGTCCTCCCTACACTCTCTTCCTACTGTGTCCGTCCCTACATTCTTTTCCTACCGTTTTCTCCCTACATTCTTTCCCTGCTGTGTACTCCCTACACTCTCTCCCTGCTTTGTACTCCCAACACTATTTCCCTATTGTGTACTCCCTACACTCTTTCCTTGCTGTGTTTCACTCTTTCCCCACCTTGTCCTCCCTACACTCTTTACCTATTGTTTACTCCCTACTATCTTTCTTTAGTTTGTACTCCCTACACTCTTTCCCTATTGTGTCCTCCCTACACTCTTTCCCTACTGTGTCCTCCCTACACTCTTTCTCTAAGGTGTCCACCCTACACTCTTTCCCTACCGTGTCCTCCCTACACTCTTTCCCTACCGTGTCCTCCCTACACTGTTTCCGTATGTGTCCTCGCAACACTCTTTCCCTACTGTGTCCTCCCTACACTCTTTCCCTACTGTGTCTTCCCTACACTCTTTCCCTACCGTGGCCGACCTACACTCTTTCCCTATCGTGTCCTCCCGACACTGTTTCCCTACTGTGTCCTCCTTACACTCTTTCACTCCCGTGTCTTCCCTACACTCTTTCCCTACAGTCTTTCCCTACCGTGTCCTACCGACACTCTTTCCCTACTGTGTCCTCCCTACACTTTCCCCACTCTGTACTCCCTATACTCTTTCCCTACTGTGTCCTCCCTACACTCTTTCCCTACTGTGTCGTCTCTACACTCTTTCCCTACTGTGTCCTTCTTACACTCTTTCCCTACCGTGTCTTCCCTACTCTCTTTCCATACTGTGTCCTCTCTACACTCTTTCCCTACTGTGTTCTCCCTATATTCTTTCCCTACTTTATCCTCTCTACACTGCTTCCTACTGTGTACTCCCTACACTCTTTCCCTACCGTTTCCTCCCTCCACTCTTTCCCTACTGTGTCCTCCCTACACTCTTTCCCCAGTGTGTACTCCCTATACTCTTTCCCTACTGTGTCCTCCCTACACTCTTTTCCTACTGTGTCGTCTCTACACTCTTTCCCTATGTGTTCTCACTACACTTTCCCTACGGTGTCCACCCTACACTCTTTCCCTACTGTGTCCTCCCTACACTTTCCCTACCGTGTCCTCCCTACTCTCTCCCCCAACTGTGTACATTCTACACTCTTTCTCTACTGTATCCTCCTTACACTCTTTCCCTACTATGTCCTCCTACACTCTTTCCTTGCTGTGTCCTCTCTACACTCTTTTCCTACTGTGTTTTCCCTACACTCTTTCGTTACTGTGTCCTCCCTACATTTTTTTCCTAATATGTCCCCTCTACACTTTCCTTACTCTATCCACCCTACACTCTTTCCCTGCTGTGTCCATCCTACACTCTTTGCCTAATGTGTCCTCCCTACACAGTTTCCCTGCCGTATCCTCCCTACACTCCCTTACTACTGTGTACTTCCTACACACTTTCCCTGCTGTGTCCTCCCTACACTGTTTCCCCACTGTGTCATCCCTAAATTCTTTCCCTACTATGTTCTCCCTACACTCTTTCCCTACGGTGTCCACCCTACAATCTTTCCTTAATGTGTCCTCCCTACACTCTTTCCCTACAGTGTCCTCCCTACACTCTTTCCATACTGTGTCCTCCTACACTCTTTCCCCACTGTGTACTTCCTGTACTCTTTCCCTACTCTGTCCTCCTTAAACTTAACCCCTGCCGTGTTGTCTCTACGCTCTTTCCCTACTGTGTCCTCCCTACACTTTCCCTACCGTGTCCTCCTTACACTCTTTCATTACTGTGTCCTCCCTACACTCTTGCCCACTGAGTACTCCCTATACTCTTTCCCTACAGTGTACTCCCTACACTCTTTCCCTAATGTGTCCTCTCTACACTCTTTCCCAACTGTTTACTCCCTACACTCTTCCCTGCGGTGTCCTCCCTGCACTCTTTCCTTACTGTGTCGTCCCAACACTCTTTCCCAACTGTGTACTTCCTATACTCTTTCTCTACTCTGTCCTCCCTACACTCTTTCCCTACTGTGTCGTCTCTACACTCTTTCCCTTCTGTGTCCTCCCTACACTTCCCCTACGGTGTCCACCCTACACTTCCCCTACGGTGTCCTGCCGACACTCTTTCCCTACTGTGTCCTCCCCACTCTCTTCCCTTACTGTGTACCCCTACACTCTTTCTCTACTGTGTCCTCCTTACACTCTTTCCCTTTTATGTCCTCTCTACACTTTTTCACTACTGTGTCCTCTCTACAATCTTTCCTTAGTGTGTACTGCCTATACTCTTTCCGTGCTGTATCCTCCCTACACTCTTCCTCTAGTGTGTCCTCCCTACACTCTTTCCCTTCTGTGTCCTTCTTACACTCTTTCCCTTCCGTGGCCGCTGCGCACTCTTTCCCTATTGTGTCCTCCCTACACTCTTTCCCTACCGTATCCTCACTACACTCTTTCCCTAGTGTGTACTCCCTATACTGTTTTCTTACTGTGTCCTCCTTACACTCTTTCCCTACCATATCCTCCCTACACTCTTTCCCTCCTGTGTACTCCCTACACTCTTTCCTTACTGTATACTCCCGACACTCTTTCTCTACTGTGTCCTAATTACACGTTTTCCTTACTGTGTACCCCCTACACTCTTTCCCTACCGTGTCCCTCCTACACCCTTTCACTATTGTGTACTCCCTACACCCTTTCCCTACTGTGTCCTCCCTGCAGTCTTTCCATACTGTGTCCTCCCTACACTCTTTTCCTGCCGTGTCCTCCCTACGCTCTTTCCCGACCGTTTCCTCCCTACACTCTATCCCTGCTGTTAACTCCCTACACACTCTCTCTGCTGTGTACTCCCAACACTATTTCCCTACTGTGTACTCCCTACATTCTTTCCTTGCTGTGCTTCGCTCTTTCCCTGCCGTGTCCTCCCTACACTCTTTACCTATTGTTTACTCCATACACTCTCTCTTTACTGTGTACTCCCTACACTCTTTCCGTACTGTGTCCTCCCTACACTCTTTCCCTTTTGTGTCCTCCCTACACTCTTTCCTTACTGTGTCCTCTCTACACTCTTTCTTTACTGTGTTTTCCCTACACTCTTTCCCTACTGTGTCCTCCCTACATTCTTTCCCTACTGTGTCCTCTTTACAGTTTCCTTCCTGTGTCCACCCTACACTCTTTCCCTGCTGTGTCCACCCTACACTCTTGACCTACTGTGTCCTCCCTACACTGTTTCCCTACCGTATCCTCCCTACACTCCCTAACTACTGTGTACTAGCTACACTCTTTCCCTGCTGTGTCCTCCCTATACTCTTTCCCCACTGTGTCATCCCTACACTCTTTCCATACTGTGTCCTCCCTACACTCTTTCCCTACTGTGTCCTCCCTACACCCTTTTCCTACTGGGTCCGCCCTACACTGTTTCCCTACTGTGCCTTCTCTACACTCTTTCCCTACTGTGTCCTCCTTACACTCTTTACCTACCGTGTCCTCCCTACATTCCTTTCCTACTGTGTCCACCCTACACTCTTTTCCTACTGTATCCACCCTACACTCTTTCCCTACCTTGTTCTTAAACTCTTTCCCCACTGTGTTTCCCCACCTATTGTTTACTCCATACACTCTTTATTTACTGTGTACTCCCTACACTCTTTCCGTACTGTGTCCTCCCTACACTCTTTCCCTACTGTGTCCTCCCTACATTCCTTTCCTACTGTGTCCACCCTACACTTTTCCTACTGTATCCACCCTACACTCTTTCCCTGCTGTGTCCTCCCTACACTCTTTCCCTACCTTGTCCTCCCTAAACTCTTTCCCCACTGTGTACTCCCTATACTCTTTTCCTACTTAGTCTACCCTACACTCTTTCTCTTCTGTGCCCTCCCCACCTTCTTTCCCTTCTGTGTCCTCCCTACACTCTTTCCTTACCGTGTCCTACCTACGCTCTTTCCCTATTGTGTACTCCCTGTACTATTTTCCTACTGTGTCCTCCTTACACTCTTTCCCTACCGTATCCTCCTTACACTCTTTCCCTCTTGTGTACTCCCTACACTCTTTCCCTACTGTATACTCCCTACACCCTTTCCCTACTTTGTCCTCCTTACAAGTTTTCCTTACTGTATCCCCCCCCCCCCCTACTCTCTTTCCCTCCCGTTTCCTTCCTACACGCTTTCCCTATTGTGTACTCCCTACACTCTTTCCCTACTGTGCCCTCCCTACACTCTTTCCCTACTGTGCCCTCCCTACACTCTTTACCTTCTGTGTCCTCCCTACACTCTTTCCCTACTGTATACTCCCTACACTCTTGCCCTACCGTGTCCTCCCTTCACTCTTTCCCTTCTGTGTACTCTCTACACTCTCTCCACGCTGTGTACTCCCAACACTCTTTCCTTACTGTGTACTGCCTACACTCTTTCCTTGCTGTGCTTCACTCTTTCCCTACCGTGTCCTCTCTACACTCTTTCCCTATTGTGTACTCCCTACACTCTTTCTTTATTGTGTACTCCCTACACTCTTTCCCTACTGTGTCCTCCCTACACTCTTTGACTGTGTCATCCCTACACTCTTTTCCTACGTTGTCCACCCTACACTCTTTCCCTACTGTGTCCTCCTTACTCTCTTTCCCTACCGTTTCCTCCCTACACTCTTTCCCTACTGTGTCCCTCCTACACTCTTTCCCCACTGTGTACTCTCTATACTCTTTCCCTACTGTGTCCTCCCTACACTCTTTCCCTACTGTGTCGTCTCTACACTCTTTCCCTACCTTGTCCTCCCTACACTCTTTCCAAACTGTGTCCTCCCTATACTCTTTCCCCACTGTGTACTTCACTCTTTCCCTACCGTGTCCTCCCTACACTCTTTCCCTATTGTGTACTCCCTACACTCTTTCACTACTGTGTCCTCCCTACACTCTTGCCCACTGAGTACTCCCTATACTTTTTCCCTACAGTTTCCTCCCTACACTCTTTCCTAATGGGTCCTCTCTGCACTCTTTCCCTACTGTGTCCTCCCTACGCTCTTTTCCTACGGTGTCCACCCAACACTCTTTCCCAACTATGTCCTTTCTACACTCTCTCCCTACTGTGTACTCCCTACAGTCTTCCCTACCGTGTCCTCCCTATACTCTTTCCCTACTGTGTCCTCCCTACACTCTTTCCCAACTGTGTACTTCCAATACTATTTCCCTACTGTGTCCTCCCTTCACTCTTCCCCTACTGTGTCGTCTCTACACTCTTTCCCTACTGTGTCCTCCCTACACTTCCCCTACAGTGTCCACCCTACACTCTTTCCCTACTGTGTCCTCCCTACACTCTTTCTCTACCTTGTCTTCCCTACACTCTTTCCCTACCGTGTCCTCCCAACACTCTTTCCCTGCTGTATCCTCCCTTCACTGTTTCCCTACCGTATCCTTCCTACACTCCCTCACTAGATTGTACTCCCTACACTCTTTTCCTGCTGTTTCCTCCCTACACACTATCCCCACTGTGTCATCCCTACCATCTATCCCTATTGTGTCCTCCCTACCCTCTTTCCCAACCGTGTCCTCCCTACACTCTTTCCCCACTGTGTACTCCCTATACTCTTTCTCTTCTGTGTCCTCCCCACACTCTTTCCCTACTGTGTCCTCCCTACACTCTTTCCCTACCATGTCCTACCTACACTCTCCCTACTATGTACTCCCTACACTCTTTCTTTACTGTGTACTCCCTACACTCTTTCCCTACCGTGTACTCCCTACACTCTTTCCCTACTCTGTCCTTCTTACAATCTTTACCTACCGTGTCCGCCCTACACTCTTTCCCTACTGTGTCCTCCCTACACTCTTTCTCTACCGTGTCCTCCCTACACTCTTTTCCTATCGTGTCCTCTCTACACTCTTTCCCTATTGTGTACTCCCTACACTCTTTCCCTCCCGTGTCCTCCGTACACTCTTTCCCTACTGTTTCCTCCCTACACCCTCTCCCCATTGTGTACTCCCTATACTCTTTCCCTACTGTGTCCTCCCTACACTCTTTCCTTACTGTGTCGTCTCTACACTCTTTCCCTACTGTGTCCTCCCTACACTCTTTCCTTACTGTGTCGTCTCTACACTCTTTCCCTACTGTGTCCTCCCTACACTCTTTCCTCACTGTGTCCTCTCTACACTCTCCCTACTGTGTTCTCCCTACACTCTTTCCCTGTTGTGTCCTCCCTACACGCTTTCCCCACTATGTCATCCCTACACTCTTTCCCTACTGTGTCTTCCCTACACTCTTTACCTAACGTGTCCTCCCTACACTCTTTCCCTACTGTGTACTACCTATACTCTCCCTACTGTGTCCTCCCTACACTTTTTCCCTCCTGTGTCCTCCCTACACTTTTTCCCTATTATGTATTCCATATACAATTTTCCTAGTGTGTCCTTACAATCTTTCCCTACCGTATCCTCCCTACACTCTTTCCCTCCTGTGTACTCCCTACACTCTTTCCCTACTGTATACTCCCTACACTCTTTCCCTAGTGTGTCCTACTTACACGTTTTCCTTACTGTGTCCCCCTTACATTGTTTCCCTACCTTGTCCCCCCTACACTCTTTCCCTATTGTGTACTCCCTACACTCTTTCCCTACTGTGTCCTCCCTACACTCTTTCCCTACTATATCCTTCCTACACTATTTCCCTACTGTGTCCTCCATACACTCTTTCCCTGCTTTGTCCTTCCTACGCTCTTTCCATCCGTGTCCTGCCTACACTCTTTCCCTACCGTGTGCTCCCTACACTCTTTACCTGCTGTGTACTCCTTACACTCTCTCCTGCTGTGTACTCCCAACACTTTCCCTACTGTGTACTCCCTACAGTCTTGCCTTGCTGTGCTTCATTCTTTCCCTACCGTATCCTCCCTACTCTCTTTCCCAATTGTGTATTCCCTGCACTCTTTCCCTACTGTATACTCCCTACACTCTTTCCCTACTGTGTCCTCGCTACACTCTCTACCTACTGTATCCTCCCTACACTCTTTCCCTACGGTGTCCACCCTACTCTCTTTCCCTACTGTGTCTTCCCTACACTGTTTCCCTGCCATGTCCTCCCTACACTATTTCCCTACTGAGTCCACCCTACACTCTTTCCGTACTGTGTCCTCCTTACACTCTTTCCCTAATGTGTCCTCCCTACACTCTTTCCCAGTGTGTTCCCCTTACACTCTTTCCGTACTGTGTCCTCCTTACACTTTTTCCCTACTGTGTCTTACCTACACTCCTTTCCTACTGTGACTACTCTACACTCTTCCCTACTGTGCCCTCCCTACGCTCTTTCCCTACTGTGTTCTCCCTATACTCTCTCCCTACTGTGTCCTCTTTACACTCTTTCCCCACTGTGTCCTCCATACACTCTTTCCCTACTGTGTCCTCCCTACACTCTTTCCCTACCTTGTCCTCCCTACACTCTTTCCCAACCGTGTCCTTCCTACACTCTCTCCCTACTGTGTCCTCCCTACACTCTTTCCCTACTGTGTCCTCTCTACACTCTTTCTCTACTGTGTCCTCCCTACACTCTTTTCCTACCGTGTCTTCTCTACACTCTTTCCCCACTGTGTCCTTCCTACACTCTTTCCCCACTGTGTACTCCCTACACTCTTTCCATACCGTGTTCCCCTTACACTCTTTCCATACTGTGTCTTCCCTACACTCTTTCCCATCTGTGTCCTCCTTACACTCTTTCCCTACTGTGTCCTCACTACACTCTTTCTCTAATGTGTCCTCTCTACACTCTTTCCCTAATGTGTTCTCCCTACACTCTTTCCCTACTGTGTCCTCCTTACATCTTTCCCTACTGTGTCCACCCTACACTCTTTCCCTTCTGTCTCCACTCTAAACTATTTCCCTACTGTGTCCTCTCTCCACTCTTTCTCTACCGTATCCTCCCTACACTCGCTCACTACTGTGTACTCCCTACACTCTTTCCCTACTGTGTCCTCGTACACTCCCTACTGTGTCCTCCCTGCAGTCTTTCCCTTCTGTGTCCTCCCTACACTCTTTCCCTACCGAGTCCTCCTTAAACTCTTTCCCTACCGTATCCTCCCTACACTCGCTCACTACTGTGTACTCCCTACACTCTTTCCCTACTGTGTCCTCGTACACTCCCTACTGTGTCCTCCCTGCAGTCTTTCCCTTCTGTGTCCTCCCTACACTCTTTCCCTACCGAGTCCTCCTTAAACTCTTTCCCTACCGTATCCTCCCTACACTCGCTCACTACTGTGTACTCCCTACACTCTTTCCCTGTTGTGCCCTCTCTACACCTTTTCCCCACTTTGTCCTCCCTAAACTCTTTTCCTACTCTGTCTTCCCTCCACTCTTTCCCTACCGTGTCCTTCCTACACTCTTTCCAAACTGTTTACTCCCTATACTCTTTCCCTACTGTGTCCTCCCTACACTCTTTCCCTTCTGTGTTCTCCGGAAACTCTTTTCCTTCTGTGTCCTCCACACACTCTTTCCCTTCTGTGACCTCCCTACACTTTCCCTACCGTGTCCTCCCTACACTCTTTCCCTACTGTGTACTCCCTATACTATTTTCCTAATGTGTTCTCGTTACACTCTTTCCCTACCGTATCCTCCTTACACTCTCCCTCCTGTGTACTCCCTACATTCTTTCCCTATAGTATACTCCCTACACTCTTTCCCTACTGTATCCTCCTTACACGTTTTCCTTACTGTGTTCCCCCTATATTCTTTACCTAGCGTGTCCTCCCTACACTCTTTCCCTATTGTGTCCCTCCCTACACTCTTTCCCTACTGTGTCCTCCCTGCAGTCTTTCCCTTCTGTGTCCTCCCTACACTCTTTCCCTACCGTGTCCTCCCTACACTCTCTCCCTGTTGTGTACTCCCAACACTCTTTCCCTAATGTGTACTCTCTACAAGATTTCCTTACTGTGCTTCACTGTTTCCCTACTGTGTCCTCCCTACACTCTTTCCCTACTGTGTTCTCACTACATTATTTCCCTACTGTGTCCTGCCTGCACTCTTTCCCTATTGTGTCCTCTCTACACTCTTTCCCTACAGTGTCCTCCTTATACCCTTTCCCTTCTGTGTCCTCCCTACACTCTTTCTCTTCTGTGTCCTCCCCACGCTCTCTCCCTACTGTGTCCTCCCTACACTCTTTCCCTACCATGTCCTCCCTACACTCTTTCCCTTCTGTGTACTCCCTATACTATTTTTCTCCTGTGTTCTCCTTACACTCTTTCCCTACCGTATCCTCCCTACACTCCTTCCCTCCTGTGTACTCCATACACTCCTTCCATACTGTATACTCCCTACATTATTTCCCAACTGTGTCCTCCTTACACGTATTCCTTACTATGTCCCCCCTTGTACCCTTTCCCTACTATGTCCTCCCTACACTTTCCCTATTGTGTACTCCCTACACTCTTTCCCTACTGTGTCCTCCCTACATTGTTTCCCTACTGAGACCTCCCTACACATTTTCCATGCCGTGTCCTCCCTACACTCTTTCCCTACCGTGTCCCCCCTATACTCTTTCCCTACCGTGTACTCCCTTCACTCTTTCCCTATTGTGTACTCCCTGCACTCTTTCCCTACCGTGTACTCGCTACACTCTTCCCCTACTGTGTCCTCCCTACACTCTTTCCCTACTGTGTCCTCCCTATGCTCTTTCCCTACAGTGTCCTCTCTACACTTTTCCCTACTCCCTACACTCTTTCCCTACTGTATCCTCTCTACTCTCCCTATTGTGTTCTCCCTACACTCTTTCACTACTATGTCCTCTCTACACTCTTTCCCTACTGTGTACTTCCTACACCCTTTCCCTACTATGTCCTCCCTACACTCTATTCCTACTGTGTCCTCCCTACACTCTTTCCCTACTCTGTACTCCCTATACTCTTTCCCTACTGTGTCCTCTCTACACTCTTTCCCTACTGTATACTTCCTACACTCTTTCCCTACTATGTCCTCCCTACACTCTATTCCTACTGTGTCCTCCCTACACTTTCCCCACTCTGTACTCCCTACACTCTTTCCCTACTGTGTCCTCCCTACACTGTTTCCCTACCGTGTCCGCCGTACACTCTACCCTTACTGTGTACCCCCTACACTCTTTCCCTACTGTGTCCTCCTCACACTCTTTCCCTACTTTGTCCTCCCTACACTCTTTCCCTACTGTGGCCTTTCTACACTCTTTCCGTACTGTCTTCTCCCTACACTCTTTCCCTACTTTGTCCTGCATACACTCTTTCCCTATGTTGTCCTCTCTACACTTTCCCTAATGTGTCCACCCTACACTCTTTCCCTACTAAGTCCACCCTACACTCATTCCCTACTGTGTCCTCTGAACACTGTTTCCCTACCGTATCCTCCCTGCACTCCCTCACTACTGTGTACTCCCTTCACTGTTTCCCTGCTGTGTCCTCTTTACACTCTTTCCCCACTGTGTCATCCCTACACTCTTTCCCTACTGTGTCCTCCCTACACTCTTAACCTACTGTGTCCTCCCTACATTCTTTCCCCACTGTGTACTCCCTATACTCTTTCCCTACTGTGTCCTCCATACACTCTTTCCCTACCATATCCTCTCTACACTCTTTCCCTCCTGTGTCCTCCCTACACTCTTTCTCTACCGTATCCTCCTTACACTCTTTCCCTACTGTGTCCTCCTTACACGTTTTCCTTACTGTGTGCCCCCTGCACTCTTTCCCTACCGTGTTCTCCCTACACTCTTTCCCTATTGTGTACTCCATACACTCTTTCCCTACCGTGTCCTCCCTACACTCGTTCCCTACCGTGTCCTCCCTACACTTTTCCATACCGTGTCCTCCCTACACTCTTTCCCTGCTGTGTATTCCCAACACTCTTTCCCTATAGTGTACTCCCTACACTCTTTCCCTATAGTGTACTCCCTACACTCTTTCCCTACTGTGCCCTCCCTACACTCTTTCCCTACTTTGTCCACCCTACACTCTTTCCCTCCTGTGTATTTCCTACACTCTTTCCCTACTGTGCCCTCCCTACACTCTTTCCCTACTTTGTCCACCCTACACTCTTTCATTACGGTGTTCACCCTACACTCTTTTCCTACTGTGTCCTCCCTACAGTCTTTCCTTACCGTGTCCTCCCTACACTGTTTCCCTACTGTGTCCTCCCTACACTCTTTCCTTACTATGTCCTCCCTACACTTTTTCCCACTGTGTACTCCTTATACTCTTTTCCTACTGTGTCCTCCCTACACTCTTTCCCTCCTGTGTCCTCCCTACACTCTTTCTCTACGCTGTCCACCCTACACTCTTTCCCTACTATGTCCTCCCTAACCTCTTTCCCTACCGTGTCCTCCATACACTCTTCCTCTACTGTGTACCCCCTACTCTCTTTCCCTACTGTGTCCTCATTACGCTCTTTCCCTACTCTGTCCTCCCTACACTCTATCCCTACTGTGTCCTATCTACACTTTCCCTACTGTGTCCACCCTACACTCTTTCCCTACTGTGTCCACCCTACACTATTTCTCTACTGTGTCCTCCCTACACTGTTTCCCTACCGTATCCTCCCTACACTCTCTCATTACTGTGTACTCCCTACACTCTTTCCCTGCTCTGCCTTCCCTACACTCTTTCCCCACTTTGTCCTCCCCACAGTCTTTCCCTACTATGTCCTCCCTACACTGTTTCCCTACCGTGTCCTCCCTACACTCTTTCCAAACTGTGTACTCCCTATACTCTTTCCCTACTGTGTCCTCCCTACACTTTTTCCCTACTGTGTCCTCCTTACACTCTATCCCTTCTGTGTCCTCCCTACACTCTTTCCCTTCTTTGTTCTCCCCACACTCTTTCCCTACTGTGTCCTCCCTACACTCTTTCCCTACCGTGTCCTCCCTACACTGTTTCCCTTCTGTGTCCTCCTTACACGTTTTCCCTACTGTGTCCCCCCTACACTCTTTCCCAACGTGTCCTCCCTACACTCTTTCCCTTCTGTGTCCTCCCTACACTCTTTCCCTGCCGTGTCCTCCCTACACTCTTTCCCTTCTGTGTCCTCCCTACACTCTTTCCCTGCTGTGTCCTCCCTACACTCTTTCCCTGCCATGTCCTCCCTACACTCTTTCCCTTCTGTGTCCTCCGTACACTCTTTCCCTACTGTGTCTTCCGTAAACTCTTTCCCTACCGTGTCCTCCCGACACTCTTTCCCTTCTGTGTCCTCCGTACACTCTTTCCCTACTGTGTCTTCTCTAAACTCTTTCCCTACCGTGTCCTCCCTACACTCTTTCCCTTCTGTGTCCTCCCTACACTCTTTCCCTGCCGTGTCCTCCCTACACTCTTTCCCTGCCGTGTCCACCCTACACTCTTTCCCTTCTGTGTCCTCCCTACACTCTTTCCCTGCCGTGTCCTCCCTACACTCTTTCCCTGCCGTGTCCTCCCTACACTCTTTCCCTACTGTGTCCTCCCTACACTCTTTCCCTGCCGTGTCCTCCCTACACTCTTTCCCTACTGTGTCCTCCCTACACTCTTTCCCTTCTGTGTCCTCCGTACACTCTTTCCCTACTGTGTCCTCCCTACACTCTTTCCCTACCGTATCCTCCTTACACTCTTTCCCTACCGTGTCCTCCCTGCACTCTTTCCCTATTGTGGTCTCCCTACACTCTTTCCCTGCTGTGTCCTCCGTACATTCTTTCGCTACCCTGTCCTCACTAAATTCTCTCACTACCGTGTCCTCCCTACACTCTTTCCATAATGTGTCCTCCCTACACTCTTCCCCTACCGAGTCCTCCCTGCGCTCTTTCCCTAACATGTCCTTCCTACACTCTTTCCCTTCTGTGTCCTCCCTACACTATTTCTCTACTGTGTCCTCCCTACACTCCTTCCCTTCTGTGTACTCCCTATACTATTTTCCTACTGTGTCTCCTTACACTCTTTCACTTCTGTGTCCTCCCTACACTCTTTCCCTACTGTGTCCTCCCTACACTCTTTCCGTACTATGTCCTCCCTACACTCTTTCCCTACATCCTCCCTACACTCTTTCACTACTATGTCCTTCCTACATTCTTTCCCTACTGTGTCCTCCCTACACTCTTTCCCTACTGTGTCCTCCCTACACTCTTTCCCTGCTGTGTCCTCCCTACACTCTTTTCCTACCGTGTCCTCCCTACACTCTTTCCCTACCGTGTCCTCCCTACACTCTCTCCCTGCTGTGTACTCCCAACACTCTTTCCCTACTGTGTACTCCCTACACTCTTTCCTTACTGTGCTACACTGTTTCCCTACAGTGTCCTCCCTACACTCTTTTCCTATTGTGTACTCCCTACACTCTTCCCGACTGTGTACTCCCTACACTCTTTCCTTATTGTGTACTCCCTACACTCTTTCCCTACCGTACTCTTCCTACACTCTTTCCCTACTGTGTACTCTCAACCCTCTTTCCCTACTGTGTCTTCCCTACACTCTTTCCCTGCCGTGTCCTCCCTACACTGTTTCCCTACCGTGTCCTCCCTACACTGTTTCCCTTCTGTGTCCTCCTTACACGTTTTCCTTACTGTGTCCCCCCTACACTCTTTCCCTACCGTGTCCTCCCTACACTGTTTCCATACTGTGTACTCCTTATACTATTTTCCTACTTTATCCTCCTTACACTCTTTCCCTACTGTGTCCTCCCTACACTCTTTCCCTACTGTGTCCTCCCTACACTCTTTCCCTACCGTATCCTCCTTACACTCTTTCCCTACTGTGTCCTCCTTACACGTTTTCCTTACTGTGTCCCCCCTACACTCTTTCCCTACCGTGTCCTCCCTACACTCTTTCCCTACCGTGTCCTCCATACACTCTTTCCCTATTGTGTACTCCCTACACTCTTTTCCTATTGTGTCCTCCCTACACTCTTTCCCTGCTGTGTACTCCGTACACTCTTTCCCTACCGTGTCCTCCCTACACTTTTTCCCTACCGTGTCCTCCCTACACTCTTTCCCTACTGTGTCCTCCCTGTACTTTTTCCCTACCCTGTCCTCCCTACAATATTTCTCTACCGTGTTTCCCTGGACTCATTCCCTATCATGTCCCCCCTACACTCTTTCCCTACTGTGTCCTCCCTACTCACTTTCCCTTCTGTGTCCTCCCTACACTATTTCTCTACTGTGTCCTCCCTACACTCCTTCCCTTCTGTGTACTCCCTATACTATTTTCCTACTGTGTCCTCCCTACACTCTTTCACTACTGTGGCCTCGTAACACACATCCCCTATCGAATACTCCTACATTCTTCCTATATTGAGTCCTCCCTACTCACTTTCCCCACCGTGTCCTCTCTACACTCTTTTTCTACCGTGTCCTCCCTGCACCAGGATGTATGGAGGTTAGTCTTCGTCCTTATGTTATGTTATCTTTGTTCATCTACTTCCTCCACCTTCCAACGTGTTACCACGAGATTGCGTGACGTGGCGGACGTGTTTATAACTGGGGTCATGAGGTTCCTTCTGTACATGACACGATGTAAGCCCCTTTGTGGAGGTGAATGTTACACTAGTGACTTGGATAACCTGGTTTAAAAAAGCTGTTGTACATGATATATATGTGGGTGGAAAGGATAGCGTAGGGCCAATGCTGGATTATATACAAACAGACGCGATAGAAATAAGAAGTTCTGAATGTAAATATGTCGAGAGGAGGAACTGGTGGGATATGCGATCACTTCCTGGTGGACGAGGATGACAGTCTGTAATGGATTACGGACGTTGAATATTATATGTGTGGGAAGCTGGTGAACGTGAGCGACCTTCGTAAAGAGACTTGTGTGAGCAGATACCAGGAGAGTGGCTGAGGAATGACTGGAGGTGAGAGTAAAGGAACCAAGGGGAGTGTGTGGGGAAAGGAAGGTATTAACATGGTGTTAACATGGTCAAGGAAAGCGTGTGGTATGCTTAAGGTGAGACTTGGATGTGCGAAGTAGGGTGAAGAGTGGTAGAATGAGAAATTTAAGTTGCCAGTTAAAAGAAAAGAGAAGTGTATGGCCGTTCACCGCAGGAAAGGAGGGGGAAAGTGACTGGGAAACGTGAAGAGAAAGGTTCAGATGAAAAAGAGGATAAATGAGAATTGCGATGAGAGAGTATCAAGAAACTCCCAGAATAACAAAATTATGTTTTTGAAGCAGGTAAAATTGTGTGATGAGAACGAGTGGTCAAATGGAAGCATTATGAAGGAGGATGTGATAACAGGCAAAAAGGTGAAGGGGAGATGAAGTTTTCTGAAGGCCTGGTGAATATGTTAGATGTTAAAGTGGTATATGTGTGACGTTTGGGACGTGTAGTATGTGAAATAAACTAGACATAGCAAACATTTTGGTGAAAAGAGACCAAGTGGTGAATGGCTTGCGTATGACGAGGTGTGGCAAAGTTTCTGTTGTAAGTAAAGTTAAAATTGTCAAGAAAGGGGATGACCTTGTTGATGATGGGTTGTTTGGATTTCATTGTATATTCATGGCTCAAGGTAAGAGTCCTGTGAATTCGCAGAATGTTTGTTTAGTGTCATTGTATGAAGGCAAGAAGGAGAAAGGTTTTTGCTACAATTACACTGGTATACGTTACCTTTCCCTACCCTGTCCTCCCTACACTCTTTCCCTACCGTGTCCTTCCTATACTCTTTCCTTAATGTGTCCTCCCTACACACTTTCCCTACCCTGTCCTCCCCACACCCATTCCTTAATATGTCCTCCCTACACTCTTTCCTTACCCTGTCCTCCCTACACTCTTTCCTTAATGTGTACTCCCTACTCTCTCTCCCTACCCTGTTCTCCCTACATTCTTGCCCTACCTTGTCCTCCCTACACTCTTTCCCTACCCTGTCCTCCCCACACTCTTTCCCTACCCTGTCCTCCCTACACTCTTTCCCTACCCTGTCTTCCTTACACTCTTTCCCTACACTATCCTCCCTACACACTTTCCCTACCCTGTCCTCCCCACACCCTTTCCTTAATGTGTCCTCCCTACACTCTTTCCCTACCCTGTCCTCCCTACACTCTTTCCTTAATATGTACTCCCTACACTCTTTCCCTACCCTGTCCTCCCTACACTCTTTCCCTACCCTGTCTTCCTTACACTCTTTCCCAACTGTGTCTTTCAAACACTTTCCCTACCGTGTCCACTCTAAACACTTTCCCTACCGTGTCCACTCTACACACTTTCCCTACCGTGTCCTCCAAACACTCTTTCCCTACTGTGTCCTCTCTACACTCTTTCCCTACCGTGTCCTCCGTATACTCTTTCCCTACCGTGTCCTCCACACATTCTTTCCCTACCCTGTCCTCCCTACAGTCTTTCCCTACTGTGTCCTCCCTACACGAGGGTGTTTGGAGATTAATCTCCGTCCTTATGTTATGTTATGTTATGTTTGCTCATCTACTTCCTCCACCTTCCAACGTGAGTTATCACAAGATTGTGAGATGTGGCGGTTGTGTTTATAACTGTGGGTCATGAGGTTCCTTCTGTATATGACACAATGGGAACACCTTGTGGAGGCGAATGTTGCACAAGGACTAGTGACTTGGATAACCTGGTTTATAAAGGCGGCCGTACACACAATATATGTGGCTGTTGTTGACAGGGTATGGTCATTGCCGGATTATATACTAACTGACATACGTGGTAAAAATAAGGTTTTAAAGGTAAATATGTTGATAAGAGCAACAGGTGGGATATGTGATCACTTCCTGGTGGAGACGAGGTTTACAGTTTGTAATGAATTACGAAAATAGAAAATTATATGAGTGGGAAGTTGGTGCAAGTGCGTGAACATGATGACGAGGCTTGTGTGAGCAGATACCAGGAGACTGGCTGAGGAATGGCTGAAGATGAGAGTAAAGAAACCAAGGGGAGTGTATGGGGAATGGAAGGTATTATCATGGTGTTAACATGGTCGAGTGAAGCGTGTGGTATGCTTAAGGTGATACTTGGACATGCGAGGAAGGGTGACGAGTGGTAGAATGAGAAAGTTAAGTTGTCAGTTAAAAAGAATACAGAGATGTATTCCCGTTCACCGCAGGAAAGGAAGAAGAGGGTGATTAGATGTCAAGACAAAAGTGCAGGGGATGAAAAAGAGTGCAAATTACAGTTGGGATGAGAGAGTATCAACAAGTGGTCATATGAAAGCATGGTGAAGGAGAAAGTGATAACAGGCAAAAAGAGATGAGGAGGAGATGAAGTAATCTAAAGGCCTGGTGAATATGTTAGACGTTAAGGTGGTATATATGTGACGTTTGTAATGTGTAGTGTGTTAAGTGAAAGAGACATGGCAAACATTAAGGTGAAAAGAAAAGAAGTGGTGAAAGCCTTGTGTTGATGAGGTGTGGCAAAGTGGCTGTTGTAATTACAGATAAATTTGTCACGAAAGAGGATGACGTTGTTGTTGATGGGTTAGTTTAGATTTTATTGTATATTGAAGGCTCAGGGTAAGGTTCGTGTGAATTGGAAGAATGCTTGTTTAGTGTCACTGTATGAAGGCAAGAAGGACAAATGTTTTGTAGCTTTGCTACAAATACAGAAGTATACGTTACCTCTCACTACCCTGTCCTCCCTACACTTTATCCTTGATGTGTCCTCCCTACACTTTATCCCTGATGTGTCCTCCCTACACTCTTTCCCTGCCCTATCCTCACTACACTCTTTCCCTAATGTGTCCTCTCTGCACTCTTTCCCTACCATGTCCTCCCTACACTCTTTCCCTACTGTGTCCTCCCTAAACTCTTTTCCTACTGTGTCCTTCCTACACTCTTTCCCTTTTGTCTCCTTCCTACACTCTTCCCCTGCTGGGTCCTCCTTACACTCTTTCCCTATTATGTCCTCCCTACTGTGTTGTCCCTATACTCTTTTCCTACTGTGTCCTCCCTATACTCTTTCCCAGCTGTGTCCTCCCTGCACTCTTTCCCTGCTATGTCTTCCCTAGACCCCTTCCCTAATGTGTCTTCCCTACACTCTTTCACTACTGTGTCCTCCCTACACCCTTTACCTACTGTGTCGTCCTTACACTCTTTCCCTAATGTGTCCTCCCTACACTCATGCACTATAATGTCCCCCCAACGCTCTTTCAAGACCGTGTCCTCTCTACACTCTTTAGCTGCCGTCTCCTCCGTACACTCTTTCACTACCGTGTCCTCCAACATTCTTTCCCTACTGGGTCCTCCCTACACTCTTTCCCTAACGCATCCTCCCAACACTCTTTCCAGACCGTGTCCTCTCTACACTCTTTCCCTACATTGTCCTCCTTACACCCTTTACGTACTGCGTCCTCCCTTCAATCTTTCCATACTACGTCCTCCATACACTCTTGCCCTGCTGTGGCCTCCTTACACTCTTCTCCAACCGTGTCCTCTCTACAAGCTTTGCCTACACTTTTTCTATACCGTGTCCTCCCTACTCTCATTCCCTACTGTGTCCTCCCTGCACCCAGTACCTACTGTGTCCTCCTTACACTCTCTCCCTACCGAGTCCTCCCTACACCCTTTCCCTACTTTGTCCTACACTCTTTCCCTACCGTGTCCTCCCTATACATTTTCCCTACTGTTTCCTCCATCCAACCTTTCCGCACTGTGTTCTCCTTACCCTCTTTCCCTACCGAGTCCTCCCTACACTCTTTCCCTACCCTGTCCTCCCTACACTCTTTCCCTACTGTGTCCTCCCTACACTCTTTCCCTACCGTGTCCTCCCCACGCTCTTTTCCTATAGTGTCCTCCCTACACTCTTTCCCTACCCTGTCCTCCCTACACCCATTCCCTACTATATCCTTCCTACACTCCTACCCTACTGTGTCCTCCCTACACTCCTTCCCTACCGTGTCCTCCCTACACACGCTCTTTCCCTACAATGTCCTCCCTACTGTGTCCTCCCTACACTCTTTCCCTACTGTGTCCTCCCTACACTCTTTCCCTACTGTGTCATCACTACACTCTTTCCCTAACGTGTCCTCCCTACAATCTTTCCCTACTGTATCTTCCCTACTTTCTTTCCCTACCGTGTCCTCCCTACACTGTTTTCCTACAGTGTCCTCCCTACAATTTTTCCTACATTATGTTCCTTACACTTTTTCTCTACTGTGTCCTCCCTACACTCTTTCCGTACCGTGTCCTCTCTACACTCTTTCCTTTCCGTGTCCTCCCTACACTCCCTCCCTGCCGTGTCCTCCCTACATTCTTTCCCTACAGTGTTCTCCCCACTGTGTCCTCCCTACACTCTTTCCCTACTATGTCCTCCCTACACTCTTTCCCTACTGTGTCCTCCCTACACTTCTTCCCTACTGTGTCATCACTATACTCTTTCCCTACCACGTCCTCCCTACAATCTTTCCCTACTGTATCCTCCCTACATTCTTTCCCTACCGTGTCCTCCCTACACTGTTTCCCTACAGTGTCCTCCCTACAATTTTTCATGCATTATGTTCCTTACACTTTTTCTCTACCGTGCCCTCCCTATACTCATTTCCTACCGTGTCTTCCCTACACTCTCTCCCTACTGTGTCTTCCTTACATTCTTTCCCTACCGTTTCCTCCCTACACTCTTTCCCTACCCTGTCCTCCTTAGACTCTTTCCTTACCTTGTCCTCTCTACACTCTTTCCCTACCGCGTCCTTTCTACATTCTTTCCCTTCCCTGTCCTCGCCACACTCTTTCCCTACTGTGTCCTCCCTACATTCTTTACGTATTGTGACCTCCCTTCACTCTTTCCCTCCTGTATCTTCCCTTCACTCTTGCTCGGGAAACAGCGGTTAAATGAAATATGTTGTGGATGAGAGGGCTTGGGAAGTGAGTCAGCTGTTGTTCGCTGATGATACAGCCCTGGTGGCTGATTCGGGTGAAAAACTGCAGATGCTGGTAACTGAGTTTGGTAAAGGGCAAGGTTATTAGCTTTAGTAGAGTTGAGGGACAAGTCAATTGGGAGGTAAGTTTGAATGGAGAAAAACTGGAGGAAGTCAAGTATTTTAGATATCTGGGAGTGGATTTAGCAGCGGATGGAACCATGGAAGCGGAAGTGAGTCACAGGATGGGGGGAGGGGACGAAGGTTCTGGGAGCGTTGAAGAATGTATGGAAGGCGAGAACGTTATCTCGGAGAGCAAAATGGGTATGTTTGAAGGAATAGTAGTTCCAACAATGTTATATGGTTGTTATGTCTTCATCTTCCGCAAAGTTTTCACCACCTCTTCTCTGTTTACCAAACCATTCTCTCTGACCCTCTCACGCACACCACCTCGACCAAAACACCCTATATCTGCAACTCTATCATCAAACACATTCAGCAAACCTTTAGAATACTCACTCCATCTCCTTCTCTTCACCACTACTTGTTATTACCTCCCCATTTGTTCCCTTGACTAATGTTCCCATTTGTTCTCTTGTCTTACGCACGTTATTTACCTCCTTCCAAAATATCTTTTCATTCTCCCTAGAATTTAATGATACTCTCTCACCCCAACTCTCATCTGCCCTCTTTTTCACCTCATTCACCCTTCTCTTGACCTCCTGCCTCTTGCTTTTATACATCTCCCACTCATTTGCACTACTTCCCTGCAAAAATCGTCAAAACGCCTCTCTCTTCTCTTTCACTAATAGTCTTTCTTCATCCCACCACTCACTACCCTTTCTAATCTGCCTACTTCCCAACTTTCTCATGCCACAAGCATGTTTTACGGAAGCCATCACTGCTTTCCTAAATACATCCCATTCCTCCCCCACTCCCCTTACGTCATTTGCTCTCACCTTTTGCCATTCTGCACTGAATCTGCCACCTTACTTCACATCTAAATATTCCAACTCACTTTACCTTCCCTCCTCACTCTAATGCTCGTTCTTTCTCACGCACTGAACATATTTCTTCTCTTCATGTGGACCTGTGTAGTATATCAGAGAGGGGAAGCAGTGACCTGGTTTATTCTAATGGTGCAAAAACCTAACTTCTCCCAATATATCTTTCTGAATTTCACCTGTTTCTCGACATCAGATTTCAAAACCCTACAATACAGCAGTAGCATAACATAGACGAGTTGCGTATCGCCATGTCCTCCAATTCATATTGTAAATAGTTTCTGACTGAACATTTCACAATTTCTATCTTCAACAAGCTGAGGTGTTGGATATGTGCCATATTATTTCTCTTGTGCTCAGCAGTGCCATATCTACTAGGGTTTTGTTCCCATTACTACTCATCCATCTAAGGTGACTCTTCCCTCACTTCTTTCGTAACAAACTTAGAATCAAAACCTTCCTCCGCATCTGTTTTCTGACAAGAGTAGAATCAAAACCTTCCACCGCTTCGGTTCTCTAACTGCACCAGAAACAAAAATATTCCACATTATCAGTTCTCTAAACATGGGGCAATCAGAAGCCTTCCAACTCATGAGTTTTATAACTAAAGTGGAATTAGAAGCCTTCCACATGATTAGTTCTCCAAGCATCACCTTCCTTCAAGCATTCCTGCCCCTCCACCGTGATATTCCCTCCGTCTTCGTCACCTACAGGTGTAATTCTGGCCGCTGCTCTCGTCTGCTGTCAACATGTGTCCAACGTCACTTGAGCCCACAGCACCCGTCAGGCTGCTCCCTCCAATGATGTCTCTCTGGAGACCAGCCAAGCTGTGGGATTCTCTTGCTTCGTTCATCGTTGTTCCCTCCTTCAACCTCCCCCAACACAACCTTCCCTCCTACAACCTTTCCTCCTACAACCTTTCCTCCTACAACCTTCTCTCCTACAACCTTTTCTCCTACAACCTTTCCTCCTACAACCTTCTCTCCTACAACCTTCTCTCCTACAACCTTTCCTCCTACAACCTTCTCTCCTACAACGTTCTCGTCTACAACCTTTCCTCCTACAACCTTCTCTCCTACAACCTTCTCTCCTACAACCTTCTCTCCTACAACCTTCCCCCCTACAACCTTCTCTCCTACAACCTTCCGCCACAACCTTCCCCCTACAACCCTCTCTCCTAAAACCTTCCCCCACAACCTTCCCCGTACAACCTTTCCTCCTACAACCTTCCCCCTACATCCTTCCCTCCTATAACCTTTCCATCTTTTACTCAGGTCTTCACTCGTCGAGGGAGCTGTGATTCATCTCATTCTCTTTAATGACCACTACTTTTCTTTCACTTCATATATATATATATATATATATATATATATATTTTTTTTTTTTTTTTATACTTTGTCGCTGTCTCCCGCGTTTGCGAGGTAGCGCAAGGAAACAGACGAAAGAAATGGCCCAACCCCCCCCATACACATGTACATACACACGTCCACACACGCAAATATACATACCTACACAGCTTTCCTTGGTTTACCCCGGACGCTTCACATGCCTTGATTCAATCCACTGACAGCACGTCAACCCCTGTATACCACATCGCTCCAATTCACTCTATTCCTTGCCCTCCCCTCACCCTCCTGCATGTTCAGGCCCCGATCACACAAAATCCTTTTCACTCCATCTTTCCACCTCCAATTTGGTCTCCCTCTTCTCCTCGTTCCCTCCACCTCCGACACATATATCCTCTTGGTCAATCTTTCCTCACTCATTCTCTCCATGTGCCCAAACCATTTCAAAACACCCTCTTCTGCTCTCTCAACCACGCTCTTTTTATTTCCACACATCTCTCTTACCCTTACGTTACTTACTCGATCAAACCACCTCACACCACACATTGTCCTCAAACATCTCATTTCCAGCACATCCATCCTCCTGCGCACAACTCTATCCATAGCCCACGCCTCGCAACCATACAACATTGTTGGAACTACTATTCCTTCAAACATACCCATTTTTGCTTTCCGGGATAATGTTCTCGACTTCCACACATTTCTCAAGGCTCCCAAAATTTTCGCCCCCTCCCCACCCTATGATCCACTTCCGCTTCCATGGTTCCATCCGCTGACAGATCCACTCCCAGATATCTAAAACACTTCACTTCCTCCAGTTTTTCTCCATTCAAACTCACCTCCCAATTGACTTGACCCTCAACCCTACTGTACCTAATAACCTTGCTCTTATTCACATTTACTCTTAACTTTCTTCTTCCACACACTTTACCAAACTCCGTCACCAGCTTCTGCAGTTTCTCACATGAATCCGCCACCAGCGCTGTATCATCAGCGAACAACAACTGACTCACTTCCCAAGCTCTCTCATCCCCAACAGACTTCATACTTGCCCCTCTTTCCAAGACTCTTGCATTTACCTCCCTAACAACCCCATCCATAAACAAATTAAACAACCATGGAGACATCACACACCCCTGTCGCAAACCTACATTCACTGAGAACCAATCACTTTCCTCTCTTCCTACACGTACACATGCCTTACATCCTCGATAAAAACTTTTCACTGCTTCTAACAACTTGCCTCCCACACCATATATTCTTAATACCTTCCAAATGAGAGTTGGGGTGAGAGACTATCAGTAAATTTTAGGGAGAATAAAAAGATGTTCTGGAAGGAGGTAAATAGGGTGCGTAAGACAAGGGAGCAAATGGGAACTTCAGTGAAGGGCGTAAATGGGGAGGTGATAACAAGAAGTGGTGATGTGAGAAGGAGATGGAATGAGTATTTTGAAGGTTTGTTGAATGTGTCTGATGACAGAGTGGCAGATATAGGGTGTTTGGGTCGAGGTGGTGTGCAAAGTGAGAGGGTTAGGGAAAATGATTTGGTAAACAGAGAAGAGGTAGTAAAAGCTTTGCGGAAGATGAAAGCCGGCAAGGCAGCAGGTTTGGATGGTATTGCAGTGGAATTTATTAAAAAAGGGGGTGACTGTATTGTTGACTGGTTGGTAAGGTTATTTAATGTATGTATGACTCATGGTGAGGTGCCTGAGGATTGGCGGAATGCGTGCATAGTGCCATTGTACAAAGGCAAAGGGGATAAGAGTGAGTGCTCAAATTACAGAGGTATAAGTTTGTTGAGTATTCCTGGTAAATTATATGGGAGGGTATTGATTGAGAGGGTGAAGGCATGTACAGAGCATCAGATTGGGGAAGAGCAGTGTGGTTTCAGAAGTGGTAGAGGATGTGTGGATCAGGTGTTTGCTTTGAAGAATGTATGTGAGAAATACTTAGAAAAGCAAATGGATTTGTATGTAGCATTTATGGATCTGGAGAAGGCATATGATAGAGTTGATAGAGATGCTCTGTGGAAGGTATTAAGAATATATGGTGTGGGAGGCAAGTTGTTAGAAGCAGTGAAAAGTTTTTATCGAGGATGTAAGGCATGTGTACGTGTAGGAAGAGAGGAAAGTGATTGGTTCTCAGTGAATGTAGGTTTGCGACAGGGGTGTGTGATGTCTCCATGGTTGTTTAATTTGTTTATGGATGGGGTTGTTAGGGAGGTAAATGCAAGAGTCTTGGAAAGAGGGGCAAGTATGAAGTCTGTTGGGGATGAGAGAGCTTGGGAAGTGAGTCAGTTGTTGTTCGCTGATGATACAGCGCTGGTGGCGGATTCATGTGAGAAACTGCAGAAGCTGGTGACGGAGTTTGGTAAAGTGTGTGGAAGAAGAAAGTTAAGAGTAAATGTGAATAAGAGCAAGGTTATTAGGTACAGTAGGGTTGAGGGTCAAGTCAATTGGGAGGTGAGTTTGAATGGAGAAAAACTGGAGGAAGTGAAGTGTTTTAGATATCTGGGAGTGGATCTGTCAGCGGATGGAACCATGGAAGCGGAAGTGGATCATAGGGTGGGGGAGGGGGCGAAAATTTTGGGAGCCTTGAAAAATGTGTGGAAGTCGAGAACATTATCTCGGAAAGCAAAAATGGGTATGTTTGAAGGAATAGTGGTTCCAACAATGTTGTATGGTTGCGAGGCGTGGGCTATGGATAGAGTTGTGCGCAGGAGGATGGATGTGCTGGAAATGAGATGTTTGAGGACAATGTGTGGTGTGAGGTGGTTTGATCGAGTAAGTAATGTAAGGGTAAGAGAGATGTGTGGAAATAAAAAGAGCGTGGTTGAGAGAGCAGAAGAGGGTGTTTTGAAATGGTTTGGGCACATGGAGAGAATGAGTGAGGAAAGATTGACCAAGAGGATATATGTGTCGGAGGTGGAGGGAACGAGGAGAAGAGGGAGACCAAATTGGAGGTGGAAAGATGGAGTGAAAAGGATTTTGTGTGATCGGGGCCTGAACATGCAGGAGGGTGAAAGGAGGGCAAGGAATAGAGTGAATTGGAGCGATGTGGTATACAGGGGTTGACGTGCTGTCAGTGGATTGAATCAAGGCATGTGAAGCGTCCGGGGTAAACCATGGAAAGCTGTGTAGGTATGTATATTTGCGTGTGTGGACGTGTGTATGTACATGTGTATGGGGGGGGTTTGGGCCATTTCTTTCGTCTGTTTCCTTGCGCTACCTCGCAACCGCGGGAGACAGCGACGAGGTATAAAAAAAAAAAAAAAAATATATATATATATATATATATATATATATATATATATATATATATATATATATATGTAAAGGAGCAAATGGGAACTTCAGTGAAGGGCGCAAAAGGGGAGGTGATAACAGGTAGTGGTGATGTGAGGAGGTGGAGTGAGTATTTTGAAGGTTTGTTGAATGTGTTTGATGATAGAGTGGCAGATATAGGGTGTTTTGGTCGAGGTGGTGTGCAAAGTGAGAGGGTTAGGGAAAATGATTTGGTAAACAGAGAAGAGGTAGTAAAAGCTTTGCGGAAGATGAAAGCCGGCAAGGCAGCAGGTTTGGATGGTAATGCAGTGGAATTTATTAAAAAAGGGGGTGACTGTATTGTTGACTGGTTGGTAAGGTTATTTAATGTATGTATGACTCATGGTGAGGTGCCTGAGGATTGGCGGAATGCGTGCATAGTGCCATTGTACAAAGGCAAAGGGAATAAGAGTGAGTGCTCAACTTACAGAGGAATAAGTTTGTTGAGTATTCCTGGTAAATTATATGGGAGGGTATTGATTGAGAGGGTGAAGGCATGTACAGAGCATCAGATTGGGGAAGAGCAGTGTGGTTTCAGAAGTGGTAGAGGATGTGTGGATCAGATGTTTGCTCTGAAGAATGTATGTGAGAAATACTTAGAAAAGCAAATGGATTTGTATGTAGCATTTATGGATCTGGAGAAGGCATATGATAGAGTTGATAGAGATGCTCTGTGGAAGGTATTAAGAATATATGGTGTGGGAGGCAAGTTGTTAGAAGCAGTGAAAAGTTTTTATCGAGGATGTAAGGCATGTGTACGTGTAGGAAGAGAGGAAAGTGATTGGTTCTCAGTGAGTGTAGGTTTGCGGCAGGGGTGTGTGATGTCTCCATGGTTGTTTAATTTGTTTATGGATGGGGTTGTTAGGGAGGTGAATGCCAGAGTTTTGGAAAGAGGGGCAAGTATGCAGTCTGTTGTGGATGAGAGAGCTTGGGAAGTGAGTCAGTTGTTGTTCGCTGATGATACAGCGCTGGTGGCTGATTCATGTGAGAAACTGCAGAAGCTGGTGACTGAGTTTGGTAAAGTGTGTGAAAGAAGAAAGTTGAGAGTAAATGTGAATAAGAGCAAGGTTATTAGGTACAGTAGGGTTGAGAGTCAAGTCTATTGGGAGGAAAGTTTGAATGGAGAGAAACTGGAGGAAGTGAAGTGTTTTAGATATCTGGGAGTGGATTTGGCAGCGGATGGAACCATGGAAGCGGAAGTGAATCATAGGGTGGGGGAGGGGGCGAAAATTTTGGGAGCCTTGAAGAATGTGTGGAAGTCGAGAACATTATCTCGGAAAGCAAAGATGGGTGTGTTTGAAGGAATAGTGGTTCCAACAACGTTGTATGGTTGCGAGGCGTGGGCTATGGATAGAGTTGTGCGGAGGAGGGTGGCTGTGCTGGAAATGAGATGTTTGAGGACAATATGTGGTGTGAGGCGGTTTGATCGAGTAAGTAATAATAGGGTAAGAGAGATATGTGGTAATAAAAAGAGTGTGGTCGAGAGAGCAGAAGAGGGTGTTTTGAAATGGTTTGGTCACATGGAGAGAATGAGTGAGGAAAGATTGACCAAGAGGATATATGTGTCAGAGGAGGAGGGAACGAGGAGAAGTGGGAGACCAAATTGGAGGTGGAAAGATGGAGTGAAAAAGATTTTGAGTGATCGGGGCCTGAACATGCAGGAGGGTGAAAGGCGTGCAAGGAATAGAGTGAATTGGAACGATGTGGTATACCGGGGTCGACGTGCTGTCAATGGATTGAACCAGGGCATGTGAAGCGTCTGGGGTAAACCATGGAAAGTTCTGTGGGGCCTGGATGTGGAAAAGGGAGCTGTGGTTTCGGTGCATTATTACATGACAGCTAGAGACTGAGTGTGAACGAATGGGGCCTTTGTTGTCTTTTCCTAGCGCTACCTCGCACACATGAGGGGGGAGGGGGTTGTTATTTCATGTGTGGCGAGGTGGCGATGGGAATGAATAAAGGCAGACAATATGAATTAGGTACATGTGTATATATGTATATGTCTGTGTGTGTGTATATATATATATATGTATACGTTGAGATGTATAGGTATGTATATTTGCGTGTAGGGACGTGTATGTATATACATTTGTATGTGGGTGGGTTGGGCCATTCTTTCGTCTGTTTCTTGCGCTACCTCGCTAACGCGGGAGACACCACACCTCTCTCTTACCTTTTCTCATTCGAACTACCCACGCATTGTCATTCAACATTTCATTTCTAGCACATCCACCCTCTCCATACATTTTTTTTTTCATCTAGGGTCCGCCCCTCGCATCCACACAACACCGTCAGGACAACTTCACAATCATACACGCCCAGCTTTACCCACACCCACTGTAACCTCCCTTCCCACACACACTCCTGAGTGCGCCCAGGACCTCGCCCACCCTATGGCTCGCCTCAGCTCACATGGTTCCATCCGCTGCTCTCGCCACTCCCACCAAGACCATTGTCTCCTGGACCCAAAATTATCCTGCCATTGGTTGTTAAGACAGATTTGAGTCTGTTTGGTGCTGAGAACCTGAACCAGTTGCTTCCCCACTAACATCAACTCACAGCACAAAACACAACAAAGATATCCCGAAGCAATGGTGGCTATCGTACATACCATGAGCAATGGTAGTTATCGTACATGCCATAAGTGATGGTAGCTATCGTATATACCATGAGTAATGGTAGCTATCGTACACACCACAAGTAATGGTAGCTATCGTACATACCATGAGCAATGGCAGTTATCGTACACACCACAAGTAATGGTGGCTATCGTACATACCATGAGCAATGGTATTTATCGTACATGCCATAAGTAATGGTACCTATCGTGCATACCACAAGTAATGGTAACTATCGTACATGCCATAAGTAATGGTAGCTATCGTACATACCATGTGCAAGTTGGAGAAAATGTTGTGAAATACAGAAGTAAGACAATTTGCCTTCAAGTGGTAGGATGGCTGTTATCAGACCCGCTTATGTTTCTACAAATAATTCATGGAATATCAGAAACAATTGTTGTCCTGTATTTCCTCCCGCTTCTCCTCTTTACTGGGTGTTCATGGTCGATCAGGGCAACACGTCCTCGTCTGGACCAGTAACTACTGACACGTCCCTTGTCCCTGGCTCGACTGACGTAGGCGTGACACACACCCACCCACACACACACACACACACACACGTCCTCTTGGTCATGCACAGCACGACAAGTCTTCCTGGTCATGTGCAGCAAGGCACTCGTCCTTTAGACCATGCACAGCACGACAGCCGTCCTCTTGGCCATGCACAGCACAAGGGACACACGTCCGTCCGGCACTTGGTCATGCACGACACAATCTACCATTCACAACGTGGTACACACGTCCTCCTTGCTCTTGGTCATGCATAACACGAGACACGTCCTCTTGGTCATGCACAACACGATTTACCATTCACAACACGGGACGCACGTCCTCTTAGTCATGCACAACACAATTTACCATTCAAAACTCGGGACGCACGTCCTCTTGGTCATGCACGTGGCAGTCAGTGAGCCTGACCATCCACAGCTGAGTCAGGAGACAACACGTGCCTCGGTTGTTTACATATTCCAATAAACAATAAAGAAGAGCTGGACGAGATATTCCATGTAATAACGACTCACCAAATTTCATTATCGACTGAACGAAATCTATAAACTATTGAACCAATTCAACTCCCCCATCTGGTCCACCAATCCAATTATCAAACTCGACAGCTTTACCCTCCCTCCCTCCCTCCCCAAGCCAACCAACCCCACTTTCCCCCTCAGCCAAACCCCCTGCCTCGTTCGCCCCCCCCCCCCACACCATCCCATCCCCTGCCAGCCCACCCTTGCCCACCAGACTCCACCCACCCTACCCACCAGACTCCACCCACCTTACCCTCTCACCCATTGGTGCTTGTATAACTGCAGTCCGGTAGAGACTCTTGCCCACCTGACCTGCTCTGTGTGTGTGTGTGTGTGAAGCAGGGACCGGTACCAACACCCTGACGGTCTTAACCCTCAACCATGTGTCACAGTGTCAACAGTTTTTACGTATCTTTACATACATAACCACTCACATCATCAAGGGTTCTCATGACGGGGTCCTGGCCCTTCCTGGAGTACCCAGTGGAGCCATTTAATGCCAGGCCAACTGCGTTATGCTATGAGAACACTGGAGAGCCCTTGATATGAATGGAAGTGGAGCAAATAAAAGGTTCCAGTTATTAATCACTGCGAAGCCCCTTTTTTTGAAACCGCTCTCGTACGAGGGAACAAGGCAGACCCAATCTGTCGTCGCCTCCATCCACCACGCTGGGCCCGCTCGCCCGAGGAGGGCGGCCCAACCAGATTATCTTCCCGTCTGCAAATGAACAAACACATTTGTGTAGCTGCAGTGTTATTATGGCACGGCCTCGCTCGTTCCTTCCTGCTGAGAGAGAGAGAGAGAGAGAGAGAGAGAGAGAGAGAGAGAGAGAGAGAGAGAGAGAGAGAGAGAGACAGACAGACAGACAGACAGACAGACAGAGAGAGAGACAGAGAGAGAGAGAGAGAGAGAGAATGGAAAAAAAAGGGTGGCTCTCTCGTCTACAACCTACGTACTAACACGGAAGGACTGTGTGTGTGTGTGTGTAAGATGGCTCCGTGCCACACTTCAACCCTCGTATGTCAGGAGGGTATAGTACCTCCCTGGGCGGATGCTGTGCCACTCAGCACCTGGAGTTACCAGGCAGGGGTCGCTGCGTTAGTTCAGGTCGGTGGAGGAGGAGGAGACCAATGCACGTGCCTCTGTGACGTCTTCAGCATAGTGACCAGAGCTGAGGATACTGGCAGGACACTGGCCGGACCACAGACACTGGCAGGACACTGGCCGGTCTACAGACACTGGCAGGACACTGGCCGGCCTGCAGACACTGGCATGATACGGGTTCTCAGCCCAGAGGACACTTCAGAGTTCGTGTCCCGACCGGAGGACATCTTTAGGATATTGCTCGGGTCTGAGGACACTGGCTGGTCTTAAGGACACTCATAGGACGCTGGCCGGGCTGAGGGACGTGACACGTGTGGTGTGCCCCACAGCTCCAGCCCACATTTTCATTATCCTCATCCCAGTAGGGCGCGTGGCTGGGCACCATCCTGGCCTCCCGTCTCCCACCATCAACGTCTCACACGTCAACAATCAACCATACATATGTCTACCAACTAACAACAGACATTTTACGTACTACTCAGAGCTGTTCAGTGTACATGGTGGTGTACATGACGGTCGTCAGTCAGTTCAGCAGCAGAGGTGTGAGCTAAGTCAGCCGGTGGTGATGAACGTAGCATATAGGTGACGTGTGTGTACCCCTAGGCAGCACTGTGGACCTGAGCAAGCCAGCCGTCCGTGGCTATCTTGGCAGCTGGGATGAGCACTTCCTCGTGCAGCTTCCGTCGGCTCCACCATCACCGCCCTCATCATCCAACCGCTCGTCATTTTCCCACACCCATAATGCATACATACATACATACATACATACATCATTACAGTCGTTACCATGTACGGTCATTGGTCCGTCAGTGCACCGGACCCACGCTTGTGTGAGGCGACTTTTTCTGTTTCTACCTGTGTGTTGAGGAGGGAGAGAGGGAGGGTCCGGCCATGCTCACCTGTGTTGCATGTTGATGTCACGAGCTTCCTCGAGGTGAGACGTCTCGAAGTCTTCATGTCAAGTGAGCCAGATCACGGTACTGCCTCCCTTCACTATACTGGCTGGGGAGTGTGTGTGTGTGTGTGTGTGTGTGTGTGTGTGTGTGTGTGTGTAGCGACATCCAGTTACTACGTCCGTCCGGCTTGGACGTGATGATGAAATCAGCCACAGGTCGATCACACTCCCATGTGGACACCTGGGTCATCATCGCAACGGACTGTATCGACGCGTGGCCTCACCTGACCTTGCCCTACGAAATCAGAGCTATCGGAGTGGTCGACTCCGCTGCTTCATAAGCTACCTGGGCGTCGCTGGAGCTTGTCAGTGAGGCAGGTCCTGGCTGACACCCACGTCTGACCACCTCCCGTGTCATAATGATCTAGGCTTCAGGAATCCTTGGAGTGTCTCCTCCGTCAGTATTAGCACAACACGTGACTCCTAACTTATCTCTCTGGCATGGCTCTGTGGCACCTCATCTCTCATGGCCTTCTCTTGCAGAAGCTGCGTCTGGCGTCGGCAGATAATCATCAGTCGAATGTTTCAAATCTTGGCGCACAGATTGGCTCTTGGACACCATGGAGACGTCCACCATTGTGACTCAAGGTTTACCTCTCCCCGCATGAAGCCCCTGGGGCACCTGTATCGTCGGGAGGAGCCCAGAAGCGACGTTGATGACTCCCTCAAGCCCCCGGGACACCTGTATCGTTGGGAGGAGCCTTGAAGCGACGTTGATGACTCCTGCCGACAAACGGCCCCCGTAGGACACCGTCAGCACGGCCTTCTGCCGTGGTTCCTACAGGATCTTAGCTACGCCTCTCTCCACTGAAACACAACCCGGCAACCGCTGCATTCTGTCCGAATTACACGGAGGAACCGGGCTAAGGCCCTGGGTGTAATTAGGGGCGTTTGGAAGGTGAGGTCAGTGTCTATGAGAGCAAGGATGACATGTTTGTAGATATATGTAGTGTCAGCAGTGTTGTTTGTGTGCCAGTCTTGCGCCTCGAACGCTGAAGAAAGGGAGGGTTTGGACGTGGTGGAAACAAAATGGTTGATGGCACTGTGTGGTGTGAGGCGGGTGGGTCATGCTGTGGATGACGGTGTTGGTGCGAGGGGTGGCAGGTAGCGAGCACAGTCTGCTTGAGGCAGATGACCACGTCAACAATACAACAATATGGTTCAGTTTTGTTTGTTCTGTGTCAGCTGTCAACTATCTTTCCTACACTACCATCTTTTACCTTACTTTAAAAAAGGATAAATCATCATAAAGCAATTATAATAAGTCTATCAGTATTCTGATAGATAAGTGTGGACGCCCTTGGTGGCTGTGCCCGACCAAGTCTCGGCTGGACTGCAGAAGAGAACCTTCGGCCCCACAAGTGGGCGTGTCCCCTCCTCTTTTCAGGATAATCAATGTTGCGGACGTCAGGCGGGGGGAAAAGGTTATGCTAATAATTTTCATAGTGGTGCTGGATGGTAGTCATACCGACATGTATTGAGGTGGACGCCAACTAAGCTGGAAATGGCGCCTAATGATCCCAGCTTCAATGCCCTGGACCCTTCATGCTGAGCGTGTTTAAATCCCTCCTGAATAAACGGCGCTGCGTACCTCAGGCAGAGAGACGCGGTAAGCCGCTTACTCCGCCACACCATTCTTCGCGGGGCCAATTATTCATCAATAGTCCCCATTTTCATGGTAATAAGAAGAAGGGAGGACACTGCTTTGACTCCAGGAATTTCGTGTCGGTTCGTTAGGTTCGTATGGACGTGAAGCTGACGACCATCACGTGACATGATCATCGAACGGGACATACGTTGCATTTTCCCGCTGACGGCCAGGGGGTCGACCCGCGCTGCTGGGTCCTCCTCACCTGCCATCTGGTATATCCAGGTGAGGCGGTTCCCCTCAGCCTCAGGCGGAGGTGTCGCGTCACGCTGGCAAGGGACGCTCACTCCGGCCAGGAGGAGGTGGTTCAGTTAGTGTCCAGGCAGCAGGTGATGGCGGTATTGGACACTTCAACAACCACTTTGTCCCCCACTCGTCTGTTACATATGTTCACCGGCCGACCATTCTCCTCTTACACACACGATCTGCTGCTGGCCAGGTTGTGGACACGCCTCCACGGATTATGCTCCCCGTACACAAAGAAAGCCCGGCCACGTCTCATGTCACGCACGGCATCACAAAGACGCACTTCAGGACACACACACACACACACACACACATGGCAGCATGTCGCTGGCCACACCAGAACCAGAGGGGCTTATCCGCCATCATTACTTGATATTATCTTCACACATCGTTACATGGAAATTACAAGATGTCATGTTTGATACACTGATGGGAAGAATGATCATGTTTGATGTTGTCGTGTTGTGATGCTGTGTCTTATGGTGCTGTGTTGTATGATGCTGTTGCTTACGGTGTTGTGTTGTATGATACTGTTGTGTATGATGCTGCGTCTTACGGTGTTGTGTGATACTGTTGTATATGATGCTGTGATGCATGATGCTGTGGTATATGAAATGAAACCAGGCTCAGGAGGGAAACATAACTGTGAAAACCACACAGAAGTGAAGGATTTCTGTGGGAACATGAACAGGGAAACGGTCTTCATCAGCAATGGTACAGGTCACTATTATGGTGGCTACTGTGAAATGTATGAAGGAGGAGGAGGAACATCGGGACCGTTGAATGGAAATATTGAAGGAAGGTTAGACAAGAGACAGATGAGGATCAGTATACGAGGCCAAATATAGCAGGCGCTACGGCAAGTAAGTACGTATTGACAAGATACAGAACAAGAAATGAGAATAGCAGCACAAGGAAAGAGGGACAATGAAAGTAAAAAAAAAAAGGAAATTGTGGATAAGGTATGACATAACCCAAAAGTATATCACATACAGGAGTAAATCATCAGTTCAAGAACAGCTAATCAGGCTTGAGGATTCAAAGGGAAGAGTTGTAGATGATGATGTAAAGATGTGCAAAAAAAGATGAACGACAAATTCCAAAATGTATTCACTGTTGAAGACACCATACCTCCAGCACCAGCGAGATGGAGTGGGAAGGAAGTCATCTGATCACACGCTTATAAATGTCTGTTCTAACGGTACTTCCCCCTCCAGCAGCACCTTCTAAGCGTTAATACTGACACCTCAACGAAGCTGACTGGAATAATTTACGTAAATTCTTTTCCAACTTTCCTTGGATAAATTAGTCTCTTAAGTGGTGATGCTTCTGTCTCCGCCAGACGCATAACAGAAGTTAGTGTTGCGGGAATGGACGCATTTATTCCCTTCTTCCTCCGAAACGACCTCTTCATCCAATCCATGGTTCAACCGTTCCTGTTTTGAGGCCATTCAGGCATAGGATCAGGCATATCGGGCTTGGAAAAACTCTCCTTCCTCCGACTTCCATTCATCATTTATCACTGCCCGTAATCATTGCAAGCACGTTATCCGGGAGGCAAAACGTTCCTTTATTCAAAGGAAGTGCGATAACCTCTCTTCGTCATCCACTGATAGGTCTTTCTGGTCTTTAGCTAAGGGCATCACTAACACCTTCTGTCGCTCTACCTTTCCTTCACTTTTCCGTTCTGACGGTACCATAGCTGTCTCTCCCGTACACAAAGCCTCACTTTTGTTCCCGTTTCTCCTCTAACTCCACCTTGGATGACTCTCACATTCCTTCACCCCTGATGCTCCTCTTACTAACCCTATGCCTCTTCCCGTCATCTCTTATCGTGGAAGCGTAACAAAGGAAGCATGTGAGAGGAGACGACTCGAAATATGATAGGGGGTCGGCGGTGGCGTGCCGCACGACCTGGTGTTAGGATCTATGTTCTTCTTGATCTGTGAAGATGACTTGTCAAGTTTTGAGGGAAGGAAGGAGCAAGGAAGACTGCGTTACCTTACAACTGGACCTACACAAACTCCTAAGTAGTTCTGAGTTGTGATTGGTGAAATTCAACAAAGAAATGGTAAGTAGTGAGGACGAGTTACAGTGAAAGAAGTTCTCCATACGAATATCATCTGGCAGGAAAAGCACAAGAGGAATGTGCGTGTGTGAGGAACATGTGCGTGTGTGAGGGACATTTGCGTGTGTGAGGGAAGGGAGTCAACAGTTTACTTAACCTATCGTCAAAGGAGTCGACAGTTTACTTTACATGTCGTCAAAGCCCCAACTTTAGAGAACTCCAAAGAGGAGGAAAAACTGTCTGCTGGGAAATATTGGAATCACATTCACGTACATGGATAAAGCAGTGATTGGCAAACTGCTCACATCGTACAATCGAATGTGCTTCTCATATTTGGTCGCCACACTTACAAAAGCGCCAAGGATTATAGAAAAGGTCCAAAGGAAGACAACAAGGATGGTATCAGAATGAGGACATCTGAACTACAGCGAGAGGTCAGAGTTCATGAAACATGCGCGTGAGGTAGAGCTAGGAAAAGACAACAAGGGCCACATTCGTTCACACTCCGTCTCTAGCTGTCATGTGTAATGCACTGAAACCACTGCTCCCCTTCCATGGGATGACTTGATCACAACTTTTAAGATTCTAAACCAATTTGATGTTGTGAACTCAGAATAGTTTTTCAAAAGATGCAAAAAAATAAAAATCAGAATCCATAACGGAAAATTAAAAAAAAAAAAGTAAAAACTTCTCTTTTCCTTTGAGAGTAGCGGATCAATGGAATGAAATGAGTAATGAAACTGAATGCGGACAGCTTACACAAGTTAGAAATGTTTGTTGTGTGGCAGAAGACAGCGTTTAAGAGATGGGGCTCCATAAGTGCAGAAGTCCCTCCTCGTACAGTACAAGAGATGGGACCCCACGAGTGTAGAAAACCCTCCATGTACAATACAAGAGATGGAACCCCACGATTGTAGGACTCCCTCCCCGTACAGTACAAGAGATGGAACCCCACAAGGGTAGAAAGCCCCCACGTACAGTACAAGAGATGGTGTCCCACGAGTGTAGGACTCCCTCCCCGTACAGTACAAGAGATTGTGCCCCATGAGTGTCGGACTCCCTCACCGTGCAACACACACACGTAATCATACGATCTTCGTGGTAAAGTTGCCACCCCAGCGACCCACGGGCCAGCAGGTGCTCAGATTCTGGACGAGTCACACGACCCACAGCCAGGCTGCCCACCGGTTCATACCTGCCTCTGGACTTGGTTGATCATTGCATACGTGGCACATCTGTCATTTATTCATATATCTGTCTACCTACCTGTCTATCTACTATCCGTTTACTTGTCTTTATATCTAGTTAGCTTTATGTCTATCTATCTATCTATCTATTTATCCATCTTGTTACGCACACTGGATAACGCTATCTTAACGTTATGGGATGAAAGTAAACACCAGGGTTAAATCTACATATGATACAAGAAATAAAGAATGCAAGATAACAAAGCACATTAATCGGGTACGAATATTCTCGTTAACACTTAACATTCAACATTCCAGGTACGATTTCAAACCGGGAGGTCTCTTTCCTTTATGAGAATCTGACAATAGAAGCATGATACAAGATACACTTATTCGTTGTGCGGTTCTATAACAAGTTATGATACATCGTTACCCTCAGACCCGACACGACAGTCTAACATCTTACCGTCTACGGCAGCAGTGGTGACGGGGTTTGAGACAAGGAAAGCCTACATTACCTGCTGGGCAGGATGAGTTCCCAAGTGCACTATCGTGTAATAATCACATCATCAGGGGAGACGCATGAGAGAAATAGAACAGTCAGTTGCTATACACCGAAGAGACGTAGCTAGGACGCCATTTGGTAAACATGCGATTGTCCAAGACAATCACGGTCAAGCAGTCGTCAGGCCATTTGATTTCGAGGGACAGCCAGCCGGGAGCGGCCAGCTCCACCCAGACCTGCCGCTTTCAGCTAGGATAAGGAGGAATGACCACCATTACTCTTGATTGGTCAAAGACTGATTGTGACGCCCTCATCCCCGACTGTGATTGGCTAGAGGCCTAAGGTCCCCGGCCCTCATCTCTGACGACGCAACGAGGGTGAGGGAGCGCTCCACCTTTCCTGGGTAGGATGACCTCTTAGCTGACCCCAGGTCACTTGACAACGTCACCTGAGGAGTAACTAGCGAGCCGATGCGACATCCACAGCTGATTGACCATCTGGTGTGGGTGCGTGAGATCCCAGGTAGCCTCGGAGCGACCGAAAGAAATCTCTTTGAGCCTATAACATACAACTTTCTATAACGTAGACACAATGAACACACAGGCTCGTAACGATCTACATAACTGTCTATATCAATATGTAATCTATAATCATATGGTCTCAACACACCTTGTAAGGGGGCTCCTGAAAATTCAAGGCTGAGCTACGATAAGTAGCAGGGAGATGATGGACTCCTTTCAGTGAAGAGCCTTCGAAGAGAACGACTCGTTTTCGTCCACTGACAATAATACAACCACGGCGGAGTCCGGTAACACTCTCTCTCTCTCTCTCTCTCTCTCTCTCTCTCTCTCTCTCTCTCTCTCTCTCTCTCTCTCTCTCTCTCTCTCTCTCATACCCAAGAGGAACCATGGGCCAGTTTCATGAGTGAGTTTATGAACCAACGAGACACATTCGTTCCCACGCACGATAAGAATCGATACAACGAACAACAGTCGTGAACGCTACGCCTCACACACACACACCACAAGAGTTACCCAACGCAGACAACAACGCCGCCAGCTTAAGAAATCAGACGAGAACCCAAACACTGTAACGCAATATGGCAGTCAGAAGAGACGTGAAAAGACTTACCAAACAAGCAAAGCGAGAGAGAGAGAGAGAGACTGAAGCGAGTAGTGCAAGAGATGGTAACAAGAGATCTTGAAATATCTTATAGATTATATCAATAATAAGAACCATGCTAGAAGTGGATGAGGACCAGGATGGAGAACCCATTGTGGACGATAAAAGCATAACACCACCACTGAACAAGTGTTTTAGTTGTGTTTGTACACTAGAAAGCAACGACACGAATTGTGAGACGGTGATAAACAGATCTGACACGATAATGGAATTTATAGTCACAGAGAAGAGCATCAACACAGACAGAGTGAAGACTAATAAAAGCCCAAGTCTTGATCGTCTTTGTCCACCAGTAATTCAAACGTCAAACACGAAACTGCCGGACCGTTAACTATTTCCAATAGATCTCTCCAGGATGGAATAGTCTCGTAGGACTAGGCAAAAATGGCAGACGTTACTCTATCTTTTAAAAAAGAAGCCGTGAAAATGCCTGGCAATTATCATGCTATTAACCTCACATTAATTATATGTAAACTCCTGAAGTCCATAATATGAGATAGAATTGTATCCTATCTGGAGCATCACCTTCTGATCAATGATTGGTACACGGCAAGGTTTCAAAAGACGCAGATCATGCCTTACAAACCTCCTTGAATCTTATAATACATTACTTGTATAATATCTTATAATACATTACTCATATAATATCTTATAATACATTACTCATATAATATCTTACAATTACATTACTCAACACCCACAACAAGACTAAAGCAAGAGATATGATATTTCTGGACTTCCAGGAAAAATTCGAGAAGTTTCCCCGTGTGAAATTGATTTTCTAAAGTCCGGGTTTTGGGGGATTATTGGTTGTATGGGAAACGGGATAGAATCCTGGTAACCTGATATTAGGCAGAAGAGAGTCGTAATGAATGGGGGATCATCACCGTGGTCACCCGTTACCACTGGGGTTCCCCAGGGATCTGTACTTGGGCCTATACTTTGCATCATTTATATGAACGGTATTGACGTAGGACTGAATAACCTGGTGTGCAAACTTGCAGATGTCACAAAGATCGGTAATGCCATGTGAACAGAAAAGGATAGGCTTAGATTACAAGTGGATCAAGATGAGAAGGCTGAATGGTCTTGCAAATGGCAAATCCCATTTAACGAATGTCAGCTGTTACACAAGTGAGAAACCTTAACAACCACGACAAGAATTCGATTTTGAACAGATGCGCCTACAAGATAAAGAACATCCCTTGCGCGAGTGATGTTAGCAGTCACTGTCTGTAACAACGTCATGTTCTTCCCAGCAGTGGAATGAAGTTCTCAAGAAAGCAAACAGGATGTCAGTATTTATAAACAGAAACTTTACGTACAAAAACATGGACTGTGATATTGTTACGACACCTAAGTCTAGTTAGACCTGCACCTCGAATATGCGGTGCAGTTTTTGGAGGCCCCCACCGAAGCAAGGACATTCTGAAACTGGAAGCAGAGCAGCGAATACCAACTGAATTGATTCTTTCATCGGGTAACAAGCCATATGGGGGACAGATTGCGAGAATATCTTAAAATACTTCAAGGATGCAATAACGTCCATATTGAACATTTCTTTATAGTAGCGCCAGCACTACTAACAAGAAAAACTGTACTAAAATCTAGACTGTAAATAATTCTTTACCAAGAATATTATTGGCGCGTGGAATACATTCCCAGAATATGTGGTTCAGAGCAACACTTAATATCTTCAAAATTAGGTTTGATCATCACTTGTCATTCTCCGGTATGGAGTAATTCATTTAATCAGTCATCATAACGTAGTGGTATGTTATACTACCTTCTCAACCAACGAACTCTCCTGGCCCTAGTGTAGTTGCATACCAACATTGGTTAACCCACGTCGCCTGCTTTAAGAGAGCAGGAAAGAATTACTGTATCATTCTTCAACATCAAGAACAATATCGACATGGCCATTCGAGAGGCTGGAGCTCATGTTTATCCTTACTATTGTCTTTATAACAAAATATGAAGGGGTGCATGGCGTTGGTGATGGGATGCATGACACACTCATGTTCACTTGCTATTCTTTTCTTCTACTTCTTTTAAGGGGAACTTCATATTTTTTTCAAGTAATATGAAGGCCAGACCATCTTGCTTAGACCCTGAGTCTGTGTAGTCTGTGTATCTATGTATCTACGTAACTCTCTCTCTCTCTCTCTCTCTCTCTCTCTCTCTCTCTCTCTCTCTCTCTCTCTCTCTCTCTCTCTCTCTCTCCCCCGACGCTTGATACTTGGAGTCCGCCTGACTCGACCTACCATCTTCACACAAGAGTGACCACCTCGAGTGAATCTGATTGTGAAAGAGATGTACACATTAGATATCTTTACCTATGAACTAGTGGCTTACTCAGTGGTAGTCTCCCAAGAGGCTGAGGTCGGAGCTGCGATATCCTCAGTGTAAAAGAACATGACACTGACATATACTCTGACCATTGAAGTTTCTCGGGGGTCAGAGAGGCGATCGCCTAGTTAAAAACCACGACGCAATGACAGATACCAGCATCACACCACCAAGGCTGCCATCCACTGACCGACGTCCCTCACCACAACCACCTCGTACCAACCAGTGTTGTACAGGTACAAGAACTGGCCTATACCTACCACTGTGAGTGTCATATAATCCATGAAGAAGTGCACAGCGAAGCAGGTAAATACCTTGATTGTGTATGGACTCCCGTGGTGTAGCGGTTAGCGTTCCTGACCGTGATGCATTCACGGGCCGCCCAGGGTCGAGCACATAGGTTCGAATCCTAATTGCGGCAGTCGGTCCACAGTCAACCCAGATGTTCATCTACCCCTAGGGGTTGGTTGATATAATGGGTACCTGGCTCAGGCCAGGGTATGTATAGAATGAACCAGGGCATGTGAAACGTCTGGGGTAAACCATGGAAAGGTTTGTGGAGCCTGGATGTGGATAGGGAGCTGTGGTTTCGGTGCATTACATATGGCAGCTAGATAGTGATTGTGAGCGAATGTGGGTTTTTTTTTTTTTCTTTTTGTATGTTTTCCTGTCGCTACCTCGCTAACGCAGGGGATGGCGATGCTGTTTCCTGTGGGGCAGGGTAGCGCCGAGAATGCATGCAGGTAAACAAGTATGAATATTTACATGTGTATGTATGTATATGTCTGTGTATGTGTATATATGTCTGTACATGTGGATATGTATATGGACACAAGAAGTCAAGCGGGGAGTGCTCATCCTCCTCGAAGGCTCAGATTGGAGTGTCTGAATATGTGTGGATGTAACCAAGATGAGAAAAAAGGAGAGATAGGTAGTATGGTTGAGGAAAGGAACCTGGATGCTCTGGCTCTGAGTGAAACGAAGCTCAAGGGTGAAGGGGAAGAGTGGTTTAGGAAAGTCTTGGGAGTAAAGTTAGGGGTTGGTGAGAGGACAAGAGCTAAGGAAGGAGTAACAATACTCCTGAAACAGGAGTGATGGGAGTATGTGATAGAGAGTAAGAAAGTAGATTCTAGATTGATATGGGTAGAACTGAAAGTGGATGGACAGAAATGGATGATTATTTGTACCTATGCACCTGGTCATGAGAAGAAAGATCATGAGAGACAAGTGTTTTGGGAGCGGCTGAGTGAGTGTGTAAGCAGCTTTGATACATGAGACCGGGTTATAGTGATGGGAGATTTAAATACGAAGGTGAGTAATGTGGTAGTTGAGGGTATAATTGGTGTACATGGGGTGTTCAGTGTTATTAATGGAAGTGGTGAAGAGCTTGTGGACTTCTGTCCTAAAAAAAGACTGGCGATTGGGAATACCTGGTTTAAAAAGAGAGGTTTACATAATCATACGTATGTGAATAGAAGAGATGGTCAAAGGGCATTATTGGACTACGTGTTAATTAATAGGCGTTTAAAAGAGAGACCTTTGTTTACTAATTTGCTGAGAGGGACAGCTGGAGAGATGTCTGATCATTATCTTGTGGAGGTAAAGGTGAAGATTTGTAGAGGCTTTCATAAAAGAAGATATAATGTTGGGGAGAAGAAAGTGGTGAGAGTAAGTGAGCTTGGAAAGGAGACTTGTCTGAGGAAGTGTCAGAAGAGATTAAGTGTAGAATGGCAAAAGGTGAGAGCAAATGAAGTTAGGGGAGTGGGTGAAGAATGGGATGTATTAAGGTAAGCAGTGATAGCTTGCGAAAAAGATGCATGTGGCATGCAAAAAGGTGGGTGGAGGGCAGATTGGAAAGGGTAATGAGTGGTGGGATGAAGAAGTAAGATTGTTAGTGAAAGAGAAAAAGAGAGGCGTTTGGACGATATTTGCAGGGAAGTAGTGCAAATGACGGGAGATGTATAAAGGAAAGAGGCAAGAGGTCAAGAGAACGGTGCAAGAGTTGAAAAAGAGGGCAAATGAGAGGTTGGGTGAGAGAGTATCATGAAATCATAGGGAGAATAAAAAGATGTTTTGGAAGGAGGTAAATAACATGCGTAAGACAAGAGAACAATGGGAATATCGGTGAAGGTAGCAAGTGGGGAAGTGATAACAGATAGGGAAGGAGTGAGAAAGAGATGGAGTGAGCGTTTTGAAGGTTTGTTGAATGTGTTTGATGATAGAGTGGCAGATACATGGTGTTTTGGTCGGGATGGTGTAAGAAGTGAAAGGGTCAGGTTGAATGATTTGGTGAAGAAAGAAGATGTAGTTAAAGCTTTGCGGAAGATGAAATCCGGCAAGGCGGCGGGTTTAGATGGTATTGCAGTGGGATATATCTAAAAAGGGGGTGACTGTGTTGTTGACTGGTTGGCAAGGATATTCACTGTATGTATGGACCAAGGTGAAGTGCCTGAAGATTGACAGAATGCATTCATAATGCCTTTGTACAAAGGCATAGGGGATAGAGGTAAGTGCTCAAACTACAGAGGTATAAGTTTGTTGAGTATTCCTGGAAAATTATAGGGGAGGATATTGATTGAGAGGGTGAAGACATATACAGAGCATCGCACTGGGGAAGAGCAATGTGGTTTCCGAAGTGGTAGAGGATGTGTGGATCAGGTGTTTGCTTTGAAAAATTTGTTTGAAAAATACTTAGAAAAACATGGATTTATTTGTAGCATTTATGGATCTGGAGAAGGCATATGATAGGGTTGATGGAGATGCTTTATGGAAGGTTTTAAGAGTATATGGTGTGGGAGATAAGTTGCTGGAAGCCGTGAAAAGTTTTTACCAAGGATGTAAGGTATGTGTACGAGTAGGAAGAAAGGAAAGTGATTGGTTCCCACTGAATGTTGGTCTGAGGCAGGGGTGTGTGATGTCCCCATGGTTGTTTAATTTGTTTATGGATGGGGTGGTTAGGGAGGTAAATGCAAGAGTTTTGGAGAGATGGGTGAGTATGTAGTCTGTTGTGGATGAGAGGGACTTGGAAGTGAGTCAGTTGTTGTTCGCCGATGATACAGTTCTAGTGACTGATTCTGTGAGAAACAGCATCGGTTGGTGACTGACTTTGGAAAGTGTGTGAAAGGAGAAAGTTGAGAGTAATTGTGAACAAGAGCAAGATTATTAGGTTCCGTAGGGTTGGGGAACAAGCTAACTGGAATATAAGTTTGAATGGAGAAAAATTGGAGGAGGTGAAGTGTTTTACATATCTGGCAGTGGATTTAGCAGCGGATGGAACCATGGAAGCGGAAGTGAGTCACAGGGTGGGGGAGAAGGCAAAGGTTCTGGGAGCGTTGAAGAATGTCTGGAAGGCGAGAACGTTGTCTCAGAGAGCAAAAATGGATAAGTTTGAAGGAATAGTGGTTCCAACAATGTTGTATGATTGCGAGGCATGGGCTGTAGAAATAGTTGTGCGGAGGAGAGTGGATGTATTGGAAATGAGATGTTTGAGAACAATATGTGATGTGAGGTGGTTTGGTCGAGTAGGTAAGAGAGATGTGTGGAAATAAAAAGAGAATGGTGGATAGAGCAGAAGAGGGTGCGTTGAAATGGTTTGGTCACATGGAGAGAATGAGTGAGGTAAGATTGACAAAGAGGATATATGTGTCAGAGGTAGAGGAAACAAGGAGAAGTGGGAGATCAAATTGGAGGTGCAAGGATGTTGTGAAAAAGATTTTGAGCGATCAGGGCCTGAAGATACAGGAGGATGAGAGGCGTGCAAGGAATAAAATGAATTGGAACGATGTGGTATATCCGGGATCGACGTGCTGTCAATAGACAGAGCCAGGGCATGTGAGCATGTGAAGCGTCTGGGGTAAATCATGGAAAGGTGTGTAGGGCCTGGATGTGGATAGGGAGCTGAGGTTTCGGTTCATTACACATGACAGTCAGAGACTGAGTGTGAACTAATGGGGCCTTTTTGTCTGTATTCCTGGCGCTACCTCGCTGTAGCATGGGATAGTGATGCTGCCATGTGTAATACACTGAAACCACAACTCCCTATCCACATCCAGGCCCCACACACCTTTCCACCTTGCATTTGTACAACGGCACTATGCATGCATTCCACCAATCCTCAGGCACTTCACCATGATCGATACATACATTGAATATCCTTACCAATTAATCAACAATACAGTCATCCTTTTTTTTTTTTTTGATAAATTCTACGGCTATACCACCTAAACCCGCCGCCTTGCCGGATTTCATCTTCCGCAAAGCTTTCACTACCTCTTCTCTCTTAGCCAAACCATTCTCCCTGACCCCTCTCACTTTGCACACCATCCCGATCAAAACACCCAAAATCTGCCACTCTTGTCATCAAACACATTCAACAAACCTTCATAATACTCACTCCATCTCCTCACTTCATCGCTACCTGTTATTACCTCCCACGTGCCCCCTTCATCGACGTTCCCATTTGTTCTTGTCTTACGCACGCACTGTACGCACGCACGTTATTTACAACCTTCCAAAACACCTTTTTATTCTCCCTAAAGTTTGATGATACTCTCTCACCCCAACTCTCATTTGCCATGTTTTTCAACCTTTGCACCTTCTTGAATTCCTGCCGCTTTCATTTATACATCTCCCAGTCATTTGCACTCCTTCCTCGCAAGGATCGTCCAAACGCTTCTCTATTCTCTTTTACTAACAACTTTACTTCTTCATCCCACCACTCACTGCCCTATCTAATCTGCCCACCTCTCACTTTCTCATGTCACAAGCATCTTTTGTACAAGCCACTACTGCTTTCCTAAATACATCCCATTCCTCCCCCACTCCCCTTACGTCTTTTGCTCTCACCTTTTGCCATTCTACACTCAATCTCCCCTAACACTTCCTCACACAAGGCTCCTTTCCAAGCTCCTTTACTCTCACCACTCTCTTCTCTCCAACATTCTCTCTTCTTTTCTGAAAACCTCTACAAATCTTCACCTTCACCTCCACAAGATAGTAATCAGACATCTCTCCAGCTGCCCCTCTCAGCACATTAACATCCAGAAGTCTCTCTTTTATTCGCCTATCAATTAACACGTAATACAGCAATGCCCTTTTGACCATCTCTCCTACTTACATACGTATACTTATGTATATCTCTCTTTTTCAACCAGGTATTCCCAGTCAACAGTCTTTTTTTCAGCACATAAATCCACAAGCTCTTCATTATTTCCATTAATAATACTGAACACCCCATGTACACCAATTATACCCTCAACTGCTACATTACTCACCTTCGCATTTAAATCGCCCATCACTAAAGCACGGTCTCGTGCATCAAAACTGCTGACACACTCACTTAGCTGCTCCCAAAACACTTGCCTGTCATGATGTTTCTTCTCATGACCAGGAGCATAAGCACCAGTAATCACCCATTTCTCTCCATCCACTTTCAGTTTTACCCACATCAATCTAGAATTAACTTTCGCACACTCTATCACACACTGCCACAACTCTCGCGTTAGTCGTAAGTGCTACTCCTTCCTTAGCTCTTGTCCTTTCACCAACCCCTGACTTTACTCCCAAGACATTCCCAAATCAGTCTTCCCCTTTACCTTTGAGCTTCGATTCATTCAGAGCCAGAACATCCAGGTGCCTTTCCTCAAACATACTATCTGTCTCTACTTTCTTCTAATCTTGGTTACATCCACACACATTCAGACACCCCAGTCTGAGCCTTCGAGGAGGATGAGCACTCCCCGCTTGCCTCCTTGTTCTCTTTCGTTCTCTTTCCCCTTTTAGAAATTGATATACAAGGAGGGGAGGGTTTCCAGCCCCCGTCCTCCTCCCCCTTAGTTGTCTTTTGCGACACGCAGGGACCACGTGGGAATTATTCTTTCTCTCCTCTTCCATATATATTCATTTATCATTTATTATACTTTGTCGCTGTCTCCCGCGTTAGCGAGGTAGCGCAAGGAAACAGACAAAAAAGAATGGCCCAACCCACCCACATACACATGTATATACATACACGTCCACACACGCAAAATATACATAGCTATACATCTCAACGTATACATATATATACACACACAGACATATACATACATACACATGTACATAATTCATGCTGTCTGCCCCTATTCATTCCCGTCGCCACCCCGCCACACATAAAATGACAACCCCCTCCCCCAGCATGTGCGCGAGGTAGCGCTAGGAAAAGGCAGCAAAGGCCACATTCGTTCACACTCAGTCCCTAGCTGTCATGTATAATGCATCGAAACCACTGCTCTCTTTCCACATCCAGGCCCCACAAAACTTTCCATGGTTGACCCCAGACGCTTTACAAGCCCTGGTTCAATCCATTGACAGCACGTCGACTCTGGTATACCACATCGTTCCAATTCACTCTATTCCTTGGACGCCTCTCACCCTCCTGCATGTTCAGGCCTCGATCACTCAAGATCTTTTTCACTCTATCTTTCCACCTCCAATTTGGTCTCCCATTTCTCATCGTTCCCTCCACCTCTGACACATATATCCTCTTGGTCACTCTTTCCTCACTCATTCTCTCCATGTGACCAAATCATTTCAAAACACCATCTTCTGCTCTCTCAACCACACTCTTTTTATTACCACACCTCTCTCTTACCCTTTCATTACTTACTCGATCAAACCATCTCACACTACATATTGTCTTCAAACATCTCATTTCCAGCACATCCACCCTCCCCCGCTCAACTCTATCTATAGCCCACGCCTCGCATCCATATAACATTGTTGGAACCACTATTCCTTCAAACATACCCATTTTTGCTTACCGAGATAATGTTCTCGCCTTCCACACATTTTTTCAACGCTCTCAGAACTTTCGCCCCCCCTCCCCCCACCCTGTGACTTCCGCTTCCATGGTTCCATCCGCTGCCATATCCACTCCCAGATATCTAAAACACTTCACTTTCTCCAGTTTTTCTCCATTCAAACTTACCTCCCAATTGACTTGTCTCTCAATCCTACTGTACCTAATAACCTTGCTGTTATTCACATTTACTCTCAGCTTTCTTCTTTCACACACTTTATCAAACTCAGTCACCAGCTTCTGCAGTTTCTCACCCGAATCAGCCACCAGCGATGTATCATCAGCGAACAACTGACTCACTTCCCAAGCTCTCTCATCCACAACAGACTGCATACTTGCCCCTCTCTCCAAAACTCTTGCATTCACCTCCCTAACAACCCCATTCATAAACAATATAAATAACCATGGAGACATCACACACCCCTGCCGCAAACCTACATTCACTGAGAACTAATCACTTTCCTCTCTTCCTACTCGTACACATGCCTTACATCCTCGAGAAAAACTTTTCACTGCTTCTAACAACTTGCCTCCCACACCATATATTCTTAAAACCTTCCACAGAGCATCTCTATCAACTCTATCATATGCCTTCTCCAGATCCATAAATGCTACGTACAAATCCATTTGCTTTTCTGAGTATTTCTCACATACATTCTTCAAAGTAAACACCTGATCCACACATCCTCTACCGCTTCTGAAACCACACTGCTCTTCCCCAATCTGATGCTCTGTACATGCCTTCACCCTCTCAATCAATACCCTCCCATATAATTTACCAGGAATACTCAACAAACTTATACCTCTGTAATATGACAACTCACTTTTATCCCGTTTGCCTTTGTGCAATGGCACTATGTCATATATATATATATATATATATATATATATATATATATATATATATATATATATATATATATATATATACACACACACACACACACACACACACACACACACACACACACACACACATTTGTCGCTGTCTCCCGCCTTTGCGAAGTAGCGCAAGGAAGCAGACGACAGAATGGCACAACACACCCACATACACATGTATGTATATATATATATATATATATATATATATATATATATATATATATATATATATATATATAGCTTTAATGGGATGGCCTTAATTAGGGCTTCAGCTACCTGTATCGCCTCAGCTAACATAAAGAAATGTGTATATCATCTACTGTATTATTGTAAGGCAACCAGCGTGAAAATATTTATCACTTAATGTTCACCATTAGATACATAATGTATGTTAACACAGTATCATTACAGTTTAACAAGCATATAAATTTGCATCAATGAATATTCATTAAACACATAATATACGTCAACACAATACTACAGTAATTCAACAATTATATGAATCTACATCTTTAATGTTCATCATTATACACACAATATATGTCAACATAATACTATTGTAACTCAGGAGATTTGTAACTATACATCACGTTATGTTCAAAACACTAAATGTGTAAAACAGAAACCATAAAATTTGCTTAGTAAGAACTCTTGTATTAAGGAGGTGTACTTCACTCATGTGCTTATCCAAAGCGTGGAGGTGTCCAGCTTCACCTTGATCTTAAGCTCTTTTGTGATTGATTAACTAATGACTATTAGCCCTCCTCCCCCCCAAAAAAAAAAAATCCCGACCCCAGTTTTGCAATTCCTGAACTGTACATTCTCACCTGAGTATTCGCCCAAATTCAATAAATATTTATCTATTCGTTCATTCATAACCTGAGGAAGAGTTGTGGTAATCATGGACAGATATTGGTAAAGATGATTGTTAATGTGGTATGCTGCCTCCTCATTGCTAAGTTGTCCTCACAGGGGGAGAACCTCCGCTTGTCACAAGCAGTTAGTTCCTATATTGTCATACCACACACCTATGTTGGTCGGCCTTAAATGCTGCACCTGGTTTGTTGGGTCACGTGAGGTCGTCTTCGCTGGTCGTGCTTGGCGTTGTACCTTATATTGCGTAGTTGTTTACACAGGTCGTTGTTGCGAGGGTTGAACGCTCGATTTCGTTGCTGCCTAAGCCACTTAATGTATGAGGTGGGTGATGCAGGGAGCGACGTGTCTGCCGGGTGTAGTGATGTCTTCTGGGCAGAGAAGTGATGATGGTAGGCCTGGCTGCAGGGGTCATGTTACCTTCTCCCCGAGTTCGACATCACTGGTCATGGGGAGTTTCCCACCAACCCAAAGCTCTCTTCGCTGAGTCAAGTAAGTGGCCGATAAGCTTTGGTGTCTGCCAGCTTGTGCTGGAAGATGGTGGGGGCGGGGCACCACAACACTGATAAATGAGGACTAAGTGTGTGTGTAGGGAAGGCCATGGGTGGCAGGTAGTGGTCAGCCATGACAGTACGAATCCTGTCAAGAGTGTTTTGACCACAGTGGGAAAGTGAGCCATCTTAGATGAAGATGTTCTTGGAGGAGAGCGGCGGGTGGTGAGCCTCGCGGCTGATAATGAAGCCACTTTAGTGTGTGTATAATGAGGGCGAAACCTTAACCCACAACACCTCCAGACCCTCGACCACGTGAACCGTCGGCTGGGCAGGACGTAAGTCTAAGGGAAAAAACAGTTCCTCACGTCCCTCACGTACCTCACGTCCCTCACGTCCCTCGAGCATTGATGTACGAAGGTGGTAGAGGTAAATGCAATCACTCATGGAACATATTTCAGTAGTCATCCTCCTGGCTTGTGTTACTGCTACGACCTGGTGGTGATGACAAGGTCCCTCCCTCATGTTTCTCGGGCAGACAGGTAACACTTGATAACAACAGACGGGTCGGCAAGTTGTACCATTTCCTTAAGAACAACAAGATGTTTTATGGGCTTAATTTAAGCTTAAGCTGATTTGCGTCGCCTTCTCTGTTGATTTAATGTTTCAATTGCTTTTCCATAATTGTGCCTGCGCTTACAACCCCCCCCCCCCCCCGCCCCACCACCACCACCACCACCACAAGTAGCTACACAAGTAGCTAAGCAGCGACTTCATTGCCTTAAAACCAGACGCTCAACGACACTGACAGATCTTCCAGTGAAACTACACCAGCAACTCACACATGAACTAGCTACATTGCGAGTTGCCATAATTGATGCTTCACTCACACAATCTAAATGCCACACAGTTTGCAAGACATGATGTTTCAAGGTGCCCACATGCAGTGGCTCGTCTCAGTGGGGGTAAGAGACTACAGAAGTGGGAAGAAGGGAGAACTCCCAGGATGCATTCCAGTCCTGTTATGAAATCTGTTTATTTAGTCGTAGTGTATAGTTAAGCCATTTGGTATCTTATACCGGCTACAATCTCTATGTTAGCGTGAGTTTTTCAGCTATAGCTTTATATGTTAGCGTGAGTTTCTCAGCTATAACTTTATATGTTAGCGTGAGTTTCTCAGCTATAGCTTTATATAGTAGCGTGAGTTTCTCAGCTATAGCTATATATGTGTAAACGAGCACTGATTACTGAGTGCCCTGCGATTGCCTGCAACCTGAACCTTGTTAGTTTGTATCAACTACGTGTATGATACATCAAAAAAAAATATGTTTATGTAGGTAAGCTGGACTTCTGTAATTCCTCTCGCCCTTTACTACACAGCAGCTGGACGTGGAGGAAGTGAAGAATGTATCTGATACACAAATAAACCAAGATTTTTACGCGTATAAAAAGCCATATCTATTGTGTCAACAAACTAGCAGATCACTGATACACACTAGTTTTCTTCCCCGACGGCCTTTCACATATTCCCACAAACTTACACCAACAGACACCATCAGTACGTTTGCTGTGCCGCTAAACGACGCTGACTTAGCAAGACAGATGAAGATCGTAAGAATGATAATAACGCAGGTGAGTTAAGTCTTTTGTTTGATCATCAGAGTACAACAGAGAAAAGGTGAGGAGATGAGTGTGAAAACCTCCGACGAAAGAGTCAATAGATAACTTTATCCATAACTTTAGTGATAACCTTATGGGTCATTATCGAACCCGCGCCATGACAAGGTTTATAAGCTAAAGCCAAAGAGTTGAAGCTGCTTAACCTTAACCAGTGACGTGTGAGAAATAAAGACAACTGTCTCTACAGAGAATCACTGAAGTGGAGCAGCTATGACGAGCAACGACACGTATGATCATAGAAAATGGTTTATAAACCTTGCGCTGCGCAGCTGGGATGATATTTACGTTCTTCAGTGAAGAGAAAAACTTAGAATCGGGATGGTGTGCAGCAGGAGAGGTGAGTGTACATCATATATTCTCATGCCAGAATGGTGAACACTCAGTCTTCCACTTCGCCTGTGTAGCCAACAACTGAGCCGTTGAGTCTAAACAACTTTAAGTAGACATAGTTACCCCTCACGCACAAAGCTTACAGAGACGGTAAGTGTGAAGAGAAAATATCAAACGATTGGCAAAAAGAAGAGCAATACTGACAGCTGTCCTTCACAGAATGTTACACGTTGGGGGGCTTTATATAAGCCTAGGAATCGTCACAATGTAAAGGCAGTGTTTTTACTTAATAGTTAATTTGTAACTGTTAGAGTTTATGGAGAAGAAAAAGTATGGAAAAGAAATTAGATCCCGACGTAGGTAGAAACACATAATGGACACATTTGCAGACTTACAGCTGATGGTGAAATCATTCTGTGTGAATTAAATTGTTTATTATTTGTACAAGTTGTAGTCAACATACTTCACTTTCGTGTATGAATACGAGACCGTGGATGTACTATGAAGCAGTTGTAAAATAAAAAACAGACCTACTTCTTTTTTTAAAAGAAATTATGTGTAAAGAAAAGGAAAATGACAGAGAGAAACGTTTGGCTGGCTATAGACTTAAGGAGATAACCCTTCACTTGAAAGTTCCTGGTACTGAACAGTGTTGTATGACTAATACATCGCACATACCTGACAGCTAAGTGATACAGAGTTGTGTTGTATGAATGTAACACAAATACCTGAAAGGTACCTAACACTGAGCCAGAACATGCAGGTTCCTTTCCTCAAACATACTACCTATCTCTCCTTTCTTCTCATCTTGGTTACATCCACACACATTTAGACACCCCAATCTGAGCCTGCTAGGAGGATGAGCACTCCCCGCATGGCTCCTGTTCCGTCTCGTAGAAACTGAAATACAAGAAATAGTGTGTTTGTGTGTGTGTCGGGGGGGGGGGGGTCCAACTCCTGCTCCAAACCCAATAGACGCCTTATGACACAGGGAGTACGGAGTGCTCATCCTCCTCGAAGGCTCAGATTCGGGTGTCTGAATGTGTGTGGATGTAACCATGATGTGAAAAAAGAGAGATAGGTAGTATGTTTAAGGAAAGAAACCTGGATGTTTTGGCTCTGAGTGAAACGAAGCTCAAGGGTAAAGGGGAAGAGTGGTTTGGAAAATTCTTGAGAGTAAAGTCTGGGGTTGGTGAGAGGACAATAACTGAGGAAGGAGTAGCACTACTCCTGAAGCAGAAGTTGTGGGAGTGTGTGATAGAGTGTAAGAAAGTAAATCCTAGATTGATGTGGATAAAACTGAAAGTGGATGGAAATATATGGGTGATTACTGGCGCTTATGCACCTGATCATGAAGAAAGATCACGAGAGGCAAGTGTTTTGGGACCAGCTGAGTGAGTGTGTTAGCAGCTTTGATGCACGAGACCGGGTTATAGTGATGGGTGATTTGAATGCAAAGGTGAATAATGTGGCACTTGAAGGTTTAATTGGTGTACATGGGATTTTCAGTGTTGTGAATGGAAATGGTGAAGAGCTTGTGGATTTGTGTATTGAAAAAGACTGGTCATTGGGAATACTTGCTTTAAAAAGAGAGATATATACATAAGTATGCGTATGTGAGTAGGAGAGATGGTCAAAGGTCATGACTGGATTACATGTTAATTGATAGGCGTGTAAAAGAGAGACTTTTGGATGTTAATGTGCTCAGAGGGGCAGCTGGGGGGATGTCTGATTACTATCTTATGAGCAATGGTGAAGATTTGCAAAGATTTTCAAAAAAGAAGAGAAAATGTTGGGGGGAGGGGAAGAAGAGAGTGGTGAGAGTAAGTGAGCTTGGAAAGGAGACTTGTGTCAGGAAGTACCAGGAGATATTGAAAGCAGAATGGCAAAAGTTGAGAGGGAATGAGTGAGGAGTAGGATGCATTTAGGGAGGCAGTGATGGTATGTGCAAAGGATGCATGTGGCATGAGAAGGTGGGAGGTGGGCAGATTAGAAAGGGTAGTCAGTGGTGGAATGAAGAAGTATAGTTAGTGAAAGAGAGAAGAGAGGCGTTGGGACGACACTTACAAGGAAGGAGTACAATTGACTAGGATATGTATAAAAGAAAGCGGCAGAAGGTCAAGAGGAAGGTGCAAGGGTTGAAAAAGACGACAAATGAGAGTTGGGGTGAGAGAGTGTCATTAAACTTTAGGGAGAATAAAAGAGGTTTTGAAAGGAGGAGAATAATGTGTGTAAGACAAGATAACAAATGGGAACATCGGTGGAGGTGGCATGGGGAGAAGTAATAACAAGTAGCAATGGACTCAAAAAGAGATGGAACAAGTATTTTGAAGGTTTGGTGAATGTATTTGACGTTGGAGTGGTAGATGTAGGATGTTTTGGTCTAGGTGGTGTGCGATGTGAGAGGATCAGGGAGAATGGTTCGGTTAAGAGAGAAGAGGTAGTGAAAGCTTTACGGAAGATGGAATCCGACAAGGCGGTGGGTTTGGACGGTATTGCAGTGGAATTCATTAAGAGAGGGAGCAATTGTGTTGATGATTGGTTGGTAAGGATATTCATTGTACGTATGGATCTTGGTGAAGTGCCTGAGGATTTGCGGAATGCGTACATAGTGCCATTGTACAAAGGCAGAGGGGATAAAGGTGAGTGTTCAAATTACAGAGGCATATATTTGTTCGGTATTCCTGGGGAATTACATGGGAGGATATTGATTGAGAGGGTGGAGGCACTTACAAAGCATCAGACTTGGGGAAGAGCAGTGTGGTTTCAGAAGTGGCAGAGGACGTGTGGATCAGGTGTTTGCTTTGAGGAATACGTGTGAGAAATACTTAGAAAAACAGATGGATTTGTATGTAGCATTTATAGATCTGGAGAAGGCATATGATAGGGTTGATAGAGATGTTTTGTGGAAGGTATTAAGAGTATATAGTGTGGTACGTAAGCTGCTAGAAGCAGTGAAAAGTTTTTATTAAGGATGTAAGACATGTGTACGAGTAGGAAGAGAGGAGAGTGATTGGTTCTCAGTGAAGATCGGTCTACGGCAGGGGTGTGTGATGTCCCAGTGGTTGTTTAATTTGTTTATGGATATGGTGGTTAGGGCGGTAAATGCAAGAGCTTTGGATAGTGGGGCGAGTATGCAGTCTGTTGGGGATGAGAGGACCTGGGAAGTGAATCAGTTGTTGTTCGCCGATGATACAGCTCTGGTGGCTGATTCGAGGGAGAAACTGCAGAAGTTGGTGACTGAATTTGGAAAAGTGTGTGAAAAGAAAAAGTTAAGAGCAAATGTGAATAAGAGCAAGGTTATTATGTTTAGTAGGGTTGACGGACAAGTTAATTGGGAGGTAAGTTTGAATGGAGAAAACTTGGGGGAAGTGAAGTGTATTAGATATCTGGCAGTGGACTTAGCAGCGAGTGGAACCATGGGAGTGGGAGCGAGTCACAGGGTGGGGGAGGAGGCGAAGGTTTTGGAGCGATGAAGAATGTGTGAAAGGAAAGAAAGTTATCTCGGAGAGCAAAAACCGGTATGTTTGAAGGAATATTAGTTCCAATGATATTGTGGATGCGAGGAATGGGCTATAGATAGGGATGTACGGAGGAGGGTGGATGTGTTGGAAATTATGTTTGAGGACAATATGTGGTGTAAGGTGGTTTGATCGAGTTAGTAATGAAAGGGCGAGATAGATGTGTAGAAATAAAAAGTGTGTTGAAATGGTTTGGACCTATGGAGTGAATGAGTGAGGAAAGATCGAAAAATAGAGGATTTATGTGTCAGAGGTGGAGGGAACAAGGTGAAGTGGGTGACCAAACTGGAGGTGGAAGAATGGAGTGAAAAATATTTTGAGCGATCAGAGCCTGAACATGCAGGAGAGTGAGAGGCGTGCAAGGAAAAGAGTGAATGGGAACAATATGTATACCGGGGTTGACGTGCTGGCAATGGACTGTGAGGCCTGGATTTGGAAAGGGAACTGTGGTTTCGGTGCATTACACATGACAGCCAGAGACTGAGTGTAAGCGAATGTGTCCATTTTGTCTGTTTTCCTGGCTCTACCTCGCTGAAGCAGGGGGTAGCGATGCTGTTTCCTGTGGTACAGGTTAGCACCGAGAATGGATGAAGGCAAGCAAGTATGAATATGTACATGCTTATGTATGTATATGTCTGTATATGCATGTGTATAGGTTATGTATGTATGTATATGTGCGTGTATGTACATTTATGTGTATATTTGTGTATGTGGTTGGATGGTCTATTCTTCATCTGTTTCCTGGCGCTACCTCGCTGAAGCGGGAAACGGCAATAAAATATGATTAATCCTAAGTAAATGTATATGATTCATCCGCTCCACTTTAAACTATGCCTCGCCTACCTGGTTTTCCACTCTCCCAAAGGCAAATACGTAAACGCTGCAAATCACACAAAATAGCGCACTCAGAACACTGAGTACTGGCTGGCTGCCTAGCCACCAAAGACACTCAACTCCTTCAGAATGAAAAAAGAAAATCCTCCAGACACTGTCCCACCTCGACTTACTCGCCGAAGAATTCTATACAACAACACTAGACCCTTCCCACCCATACCTACCCTGTAACTAACCACCAGGGCCCCGTCTCTCTCTCTCTCTCTCTCTCTCTCTCTCTCTCTCTCTCTCTCTCTCTCTCTCTCTCTCAAGATGATATGAATAAAGATCTTACCCTGCTTCACACTTCTACTTTCAGATCCCTCCACCCTCCAGCCATGTTATAACAATGACAAAACAAATGCACAAAAATAGCCCAACAAGCAATAGACAACCGAACCCCCAGACTCAAAGTGTTGTACTCCACCTCACCAAACATACGCCCTTCACAAATCACACTCCCCAGACAAACACGAGTCTCACTCTGTGTTTACATTCTGGATATCACCCATCGCCACAAAGACCATTTCAAAATATCCCATGGCCCTTCATGCCCACGTTGAAAGTACTTTTAAGAAGACCGTGAGCAGCTAAAACATTGCCTGCAATCTCTGCACATAGCCACACACACACACAAGGTAGCCACACACACACACAACATTACAACACTTCACGACCTGTGCTCCAAAACTGGTGGACTTGTCCAGCTTCTTTATTGCTGTGGGAGCCTTCCAAGTATAGAAGGGAACCCTGGAGCAGGAATTTTTTTTTTTTCATGAGAGTGAAACAGGTTGGGGAACAGAGGCCCTAATAAAAGCCATGTCATTAATGATATATATATATATATATATATATATATATATATATATATATATATATATACTATTCGCCATTTCCCGCATTAGCGAGGTAGCATTAAGAACAGAGGACTGGGCCTCTGAGGGAATATCCTCACCTGGCCCCCTTCTCTGTTCCTTCTTTTGGAAAATTAAAAAAAAATGAGAGGGGAGGATTTCCAGCCCCCCGCTCCCAATATATATATATATATATATATATATATATATATATATATATATATATATATATATATATATATATGTATTGCTTTTTCGCTGTCTCCCGCGTTAGCGAGGTAGCGCAAGGAAACAGACGAAAGAATGGCCCAACCCACCCACATACACATGTATATACATACACGTCGACACGCACCTATACATACCTATACATCTCAACGTATACATATATATACACACAGACATATACATATATACACATATACATCATTCATACTGTCTGCCTTTATTCATTCCCATCGCCACCTCGCCACACATGAAATAACAACCCCCTCCACCTCATGTGTGCGAGGTAGCGCTAGGAAAAGAGTAAAAAGGCCCCATTTGTTCACAGTCTCTAGCTGTCATGTAATAATGCACCGAAACCACAGCTCCCTTTCCACATCCAGGCCCCACACAACTTTCCATGGTTTACCCCAGACGCTTCACATGCCCTGGTTCAATCCATTGACAGCATGTCGACCCCGGTATACCACATCGTTCCAATTCACTCTATTCCTTGCACGCCTTTCACCCTCCTGCATGTTCAGGCCCCGATCACTCAAAATCTTTTTCACTCCATCCTTCCACCTCCAATTTGGTCTCCCACTTCTCCTCGTTCCCTCCACCTCTGACACATATATCCTCTTGGTCAATCTTTCCTCACTCATTCTCTCCATGTGATCAAACCATTTCAAAACACCCTCTTCTGCTCTCTCAACCACACTCTTTTTATTACCACACATCTCTCTTACCCTATTATCATTTTACTCGATCAAACCACCTCACACCACATATTGTCCTCAAACATCTCATTTCCAGCACATCCACCCTCCTGCGCACAACTCTATCCATAGCCCACGCCTCGCAACCATACAACATTGTTGGAACCACTATTCCTTCAAACATAGCCATTTTTGCTTTCCGAGATAATGTTATCGACTTCCACACATTCTTCAAGGCTCCCCAGAATTTTCGCCCCCTCCCCCACCCTATGATTCACTTCCGCTTCCATGGTTCCATCCGCTGCCAAATCCACTCCCAGATACCTAAAACACTTCACTTCCTCCAGTTTTTCTCCTTTCAAACTTATCTCCCAATTGACTTGACCCTCAACCCTACTGTACCTAATAACCTTGCTCTTATTCACATTTAATCTCACCTTTCTTCTTTCACACACTTTAACAAACTCAGTCACCAGCTTCTGCAGTTTCTCACATGAATCAGCCACCAGCGCTGTATCATTAGCGAACAACAACTGACTCACTTCCCAAGCTCTCTCATCCACAACAGACTGCATACTTGCCCCTTTCCAAAACTCTTGCATTCACCTCCCTTACAATCCCATCCATAAACAAATTAAACAACCATGGAGACATCACACACCGCTGCCGCAAACCTTCATTCACTGAGAACCAATCACTTTCCTCTCTTCCTCCTTACATCCTCGATAAAAACTTTTCACTGCTTCTAACAACTTGCCTCCCACACCATATATTCTTAATACCTTCCACGGAGCATCTCTATCAACTCTATCATATGCCTTCTCCAGATTCATAAATGCTACATACAAATCCATTTGCTTTTCTAAGTATTTCTCACATACATTCCTCAAAGCAAACACCTGATCCACACATCCTCTACCACGTGTGAAACCACACAGCTCTTCCCCAATCTGATACTCTGTACATGCCTTCACCCTCTCAATCAATACCCTCCCACCTAATTTCCCAGGAATGCTCAACAAACTTATACCTCTGTAATATAAGCACTCACCTTTGTCCCCTTTGCCTTTGTACAATGGCACTATGCAAGCATTCCGCCAATCCTCAGGCACCTCACCATGAATCATACATACATTAAATAACCTTACCAACCAGTCAACAATACCGTCACCCCCTTTTTTTTTTTTTTTATAAATTCCGCTGCAATACCATCCAAACCCGCTGCCTTGCCGGCTTTCATCTTCCGCAAAGCTTTTACTACCTCTTCTCTGTTTACCAAATCATTTCCCTAACCCTCTCACTTTGCACACCACCTCGATCAAAACACCCTAAATCTGCCACTCTATCATCAAACACATTCAACAAACCTTCAAAATACTCACTCCACCTCCTTCTCACATCACCATTACTTGTTATCACCTCCCCATTAGCCCCCTTCACTGAAGTTCCCATTTGTCTCCTTGTCTTACGCACTTTATTTACCTCCTTCCAAAACATCTCTTTATTCTCCCTAAAATTTAATGATACTCTCTCACCCCAACTCTCATTTGCCCTCTTTTTCACTTCTTGCACCTTTCTCTTGACCTCCTGCCTCTTCCTTTTATACATCTCCTAGTCATTTGCATTATTTCCCTGCAAAAATCGTCCAAATGCCTCGCTCTTCTCTTTCACTAATAATCTTACTTCTTCATCCCACCACTCACTACCCTTTCTAGTCTGCCCACCTCCCACGCTTCTCATGCCACAAGCATCATTTGCGCAAGCCATCACTGCTTCCCTAAATGCATCCCATTCCTCCCCCACTCCCCTTACCTCCTTTGTTCCTTTTTCCATTCTGTACTCAGCCTCTCCTGGTACTTCCTCACACAAGTCTCCTTCCCAAGCTCACTTACTCTCACCACTCTCTTCACCCCAACATTCTCTCTTCTTTTCTGAAAGCCTCTACAAATCTTCTACTTCGCCTCCACAAGATAATGATCAGACATCCCTCCAGTTGCACCTCTCAACATCCAAAAGTTTCTCTTTCGCGCGCCTATCAATTAACACGTGATCCAATAACGCTCTCTGGCCATCTCTCCTACTTACATACGTATACTTATGTATATCTCTCTTTTTAAACCAGGAATTCCCAATCACCAGTCCTTTTTCAGCACATAAATCTACAAGCTCTTCACCATTTCCATTTACAACACTGAACACCCCATGTATACCAATTATCCCCTCAACTGCCACATTACTCACCTTTGCATTCAAATCACCCATCACTATAACCCGGTCTCGTGCATCAAAACCACTAACACACTCATTCAGCTGCTCCCAAAACATTTGCCTCATGATCTTTCTTCACATGCCCAGGTGGATATGCACCAATAATCACCAATCTCTCTCCATCAACTTTCAGTTTTACATACTCCCACCACTCCTGTTTCAGGAGCAGTGCTACTCCTTCCCTTGCTCTTGTCCTCTCACTAACCCCTGACTTTACTCCCAAGACATTCCCAAACCATTCTTCCCCTTTACCCTTGAGCTTCGTTTCATTCAGAGCCAAAACATCCAGGTTCCTTTCCTCAAACAAACTACATATCTCTCCTTTTTTCTCATCTTGGTTACATCCACACACATTTAGACACCCCAATCTGAGCCTTCGAGGAGGATGAGCACCCCCATCGTGACTCCTTCTTCTGTTTCCCCTTTTAGAAAGTCAAAGTACAAGGAGGGGAGGGTTTCTAGCCCCCCGCTCCAGTCCCCTTTAGTCGCCTTCTACGACACGTGAGGAATGCGTGAGAAGTATTCTTTCTCCCCTATCCCCAGGGATAATATATATATATATATATATTATATATATATATTATATATATATATATATATATATATATAAAATATAAAAATATATATATATTTTTTTCTTTTTTTTTTTGCTTTGTCGCTGTCTCTCGCGTTGCGAGGTAGCGCAAGGAAACAGACGAAAGAAATTGGCCCAAACCCACTCCCATACACATGTATAACAAACGTCCACACACGCAAATTAAAATACCTACAAAAGTTTTCCCAAAGGTTTTTCCCCCAAACCCTTTCCCCTTGCCCTGATTCAACCCACTGACACACGTCAACCCCGGTATACCAAAATCCATCCAATTCACTCTTTTTCCTTGCCCCCCTTTTTCCCCCTCCTGAAAGGTTCGGGGCCCCAAATCACAAAAAAAACTTTTTCACCCCAAACCCTTTCCAAACCCCCAAATTTTTGGTCTCCCACTTCTCCTCTTTCCCCTTTCCCCCTTTCCGACACATATATCCTCTTGGTCAATCTTTCCTCACTCTTTTCCCCCATGTCCAAAAAAACCTTTTCAAAACAACCTTTTCTGCTCTCTCAACCACGCTCTTTTTTTTTTTCCACACATCTCTCTTTACCCTTCCCGTTACTTATTTCGATCAAACCCCTCACACCACAAAATTGCCACAAAAAACTCTTTTCCCCACAAAATTCCATTCCCCTTTCACCAAACTATCCATAGCCACCCCTCGAAACCATACAACATTGTTGGAACCACTATTCCTTCAAACATACCCCTTTTTTTGCTTTTCCGAGATAATGTTCTCGACTTCCACACATTTTTCCCAAGGCCCCGGGTTTTTTCGCCCCCCCCCCCACCCAAATGATCCACTTCCGCTTCCATTTTTCCATCCTTTCCCCCAATCCACTCCCAGATATCAAAAAAACTTTTTAAACCCTCCCCCAGTTTTTTTTCCTTTCAAACTTACCCCCCAAATTTGACTTAAACCCTCAACCCTACTGACCTAATAACCTTGTTCTTTTTCACTTTTATCTTAACTTTCTTCTTTTCACACACTTTCCCAAAAATTTTCACCCACCAGCTTCGCAGTTTCTCACATGAACCCGCCCACCACCGCTGAAATCCAGCAAACCCAAAAAATGACTCACTTCCCCAAGCTCTCTAAACCCCAACAACTTCATACTTGCCCCTTTCCAAAACTTTTTGCATTCACCTCCCAAAACCCCCCAATCCATAAAAAAATTAAACAACCTTTGGAGAAAAATCACACACCCCTGCCGCAAACCTACATTCACTGAGAACCAATCACTTTCCTCTCTCCAAACACTTACAAATCCCTTTCTTCCCGATAAAAACTTTTAAACTGTTTCTAACAACTTGCCTCCCAAAACCCTATTTTCTTAATCCCTTCCAAAAGAGCATCTCTATCAACTCTATCAATGCTTCCCCCAGATCCATAAATGCTACATACAAATCCATTTGCTTTTCTAAGTATTTCCACATACATTCTTCAAAGAAACACCTAAACCACACATCCCTACCACCTGAAACCACACTGCCTTCCCCAACCCTGATCTCGTACATCCCTTTGGACCCTCTCAATAAATACCCTCCCATAAATTAAAAAATACCCCTTACCCCCTTTGGGCCTTTGAAACAAGGGGACTAGCACGCATTCCGCCAATCCTCAGGAAACCTCCCCAAATGAGTCAAAACATACTTTAAAAAACCTTTAACCGCCCATCAATAATACAGTCCCCCCTTTTTTAAAAAATTCCCACTGCAATAACCATCCAAACCTGTTTGCCTTCCCGGGTTTTCACCCTTCCGCAAATTTTTAAACACCCTTCTCTGTTTCCCAAAAATCATTTCCTAACCCCTAAACTTTGCATCCCAAACCCTCGCCCAAAAACACCCTATACGCCACTCTATCATCAAACGCATTAAAATAAAAAACCCTTCAAAATACTCACCCCAAACCCTTCTCACATCACCACAAAACTTGTTTTCACCTCCCCATTTGCGCCCTTTCATTTAAAGTTCCCTTTTGCTCCCTTGTTTTTAACCCCACTTTTTTTTAACCTCCTTCCAGAACATCTTTTTATTCTCCCTAAAATTTAATGAAAACTCTCCCCCCAACCCATTTGCCCCCCTTTTTCACCTTTTGCCCCTTTCTCTTTACCTCCCCGTCCTTTTTTTTATAGATCTCCCAAACAATTTTCATTTTTTCCCTCAAAAATCGCCAAAAGCCCCCTTTTTTCTCTTTCACTAATAAAACTTTCTTTTTCATTCCCACCACTCACTTTTCCCTTCTAATCAACCCTGGGGGTAGGGAAGAAAGAATACTTCCCCCCACATTCCTCACTTATCAGAAGGCACAAAAAGGGGGCGGGGGCAGGGGGCAAAAAAACCCCCCTCTACTTGTATTCTAAAATTTTTAAAAAGGGAAAAAAAAAGAAAAGGGAAAAAAAGGGAAAAAAAGCGGGGGGTGGGTTTACCTTCCCCCGAAGGCCCCGGGTTGGGGTGTCCTTTAAAAGTGTGTGGGGTGTAACAAAGATGAGAAGAAAAAAGGTTAAAGGAAAAGGGAAACCGGAGTTTTGGCTCGAGTGAAAAAGAAACTCAAAGGAAAGGGGAAAGTGGTTGGGAATGTTTTGGGAGTAAATCAGGTTTTGGGTTTGAAAGACAAAGCAAAGGGGAAAAATGCACACTCCGGGAAAAAGGAGTGGGGGGAGTTGTGACAGATGTTTAAAAAAAGAAAAATCCCAGATTGGGTTGGGTAAAACTTTAAAGTGGGGGAGAAAAGATGGGGGATTATTGGTGGGATAAGCCCTCTGGGGATAAGAAAATCAAAGAAGGCAAGTGTTTTGGGGGGCAGCTGAGTGAGTGTGTCAGTAGTTTTGATGCACGAGAACCGGGTTTAGTGAGGGTGGAAATTTTTTGCAAAGGTGATAATGTGGCAGTTGGTGTACATTTGGGGGGTTCAGAGTTGAAAAAGGGAAAAGGTGAAGAGCTGGTAAAAATTTTGCGCTGAAAAAAGGCTGGTGATTGGGGAAAAACCTGGGGTTTAAAAAAAAAGATTGCAAAGTTTTGCGTATGTAAGTAGGAGAGATGGCCAGAGAGCGTTTAAAGGAAATTTTGTTAATTGAAAGGCGCGCGAAAAAGAGACTTTTTGGGGTTTTAAATTTCTGAAAAGGTCCCAAATAAGGGATGTCTTAATCATCATCTTTTGGAGGGGAAGGGGAAGATTTGTAGAGGGTTTTCAAAAAAGAAGAGAAAATGTTGGGGGAGGGGAAGAAGAGAGTGGTGAGAGTAAGTGAGCTTGGAAAGGAGACTTGTGTCAGGAAGTACCAGGAATATTAAAAGCAGAATGGCAAAAGTTGAGAGGGAATGAGTGAGGAGTAGGATGCATTTAGGGAGGCAGTGATGGTATGTGCAAAGGATGCATGTGCATGAGAAGGTGGGAGGTGGGCAGATTAGAAAGGGTAGTCAGTGGTGGGAATGAAGAAGTATAGTTAGTGAAAGAGAGAAGAGAGGCGTTGGGACGACACTTACAAGGAAGGAGTGCAATTGACTGGGATATGTATAAAAGAAAGCGGCAGAAGGTCAAGAGGAAGGTGCAAGGGTTGAAAAAGACGACAAATGAGAGTTGGGGTGAGAGAGTGTCATTAAACTTTAGGGAGAATAAAAGAGGTTTTGAAAGGAGGAGAATAACGTGTGTAAGACAAGATAACAAATGGGAACATCGGTGGAGGTGGCATGGGGAGAAGTAATAACAAGTAGCAATGGACTCAAAAAGAGATGGAACAAGTATTTTGAAGGTTTGGTGAATGTATTTGACGTTGGAGTGGTAGATGTAGGATGTTTTGGTCTAGGTGGTGTGCGATGTGAGAGGATCAGGGAGAATGGTTCGGTTAAGAGAGAAGAGGTAGTGAAAGCTTTACGGAAGATGGAATCCGACAAGGCGGTGGGTTTGGACGGTATTGCAGTGGAATTCATTAAGAGAGGGAGCAATTGTGTTGATGATTGGTTGGTAAGGATATTCATTGTACGTATGGATCTTGGTGAAGTGCCTGAGGATTTGCGGAATGCGTACATAGTGCCATTGTACAAAGGCAGACGGGATAAAGGTGAGTGTTCAAGTTACAGAGGCATATATTTGTTCGGTATTCCTGGGGAATTACATGGGAGGATATTGATTGAGAGGGTGGAGGCACTTACAAAGCATCAGACTGGGGAAGAGCAGTGTGGTTTCAGAAGTGGCAGAGGACGTGTGGATCAGGTGTTTGCTTTGAGGAATACGTGTGAGAAATACTTAGAAAAACAGATGGATTTGTATGTAGCATTTATAGATCTGGAGAAGGCATATGATAGGGTTGATAGAGATGTTTTGTGGAAGGTATTAAGAGTATATAGTGTGGTACGTAAGCTGCTAGAAGCAGTGAAAAGTTTTTATTAAGGATGTAAGACATGTGTACGAGTAGGAAGAGAGGAGAGTGATTGGTTCTCAGTGAAGATCGGTCTACGGCAGGGGTGTGTGATGTCCCAGTGGTTGTTTAATTTGTTTATGGATATGGTGGTTAGGGCGGTAAATGCAAGAGCTTTGGATAGTGGGGGGAGTATGCAGTCTGTTGGGGATGAGAGGACCTGGGAAGTGAATCAGTTGTTGTTCGCCGATGATACAGCTCTGGTGGCTGATTCGAGGGAGAAACTGCAGAAGTTCGTGACTGAATTTGGAAAAGTGTGTGAAAAGAAAAAGTTAAGAGCAAATGTGAATAAGAGCAAGGTTATTATGTTTAGTAGGGTTGACGGACAAGTTAATTGGGAGGTAAGTTTGAATGGAGAAAACTTGGGGGAAGTGAAGTGTATTAGATATCTGGCAGTGGACTCAGCAGCGAGTGGAACCATGGGAGTGGGAGCGAGTCACAGGGTGGGGGAGGAGGCGAAGGTTTTGGAGCGATGAAGAATGTGTGAAAGGAAAGAAAGTTATCTCGGAGAGCAAAAACCGGTATGTTTGAAGGAATATTAGTTCCAATGATATTGTGGATGCGAGGAATGGGCTATAGATAGGGATGTACGGAGGAGGGTAGATGTGTTGGAAATTATGTTTGAGGACAATATGTGGTGTAAGGTGGTTTGATCGAGTTAGTAATGAAAGGGCAAGATAGATGTGTAGAAATAAAAAGTGTGTTGAAATGGTTTGGACCTATGGAGTGAATGAGTGAGGAAAGATCGAAAAATAGAGGATTTATGTGTCAGAGGTGGAGGGAACAAGGTGAAGTGGGTGACCAAACTGGAGGTGGAAGAATGGAGTGAAAAATATTTTGAGCGATCAGAGCCTGAACATGCAGGAGAGTGAGAGGCGTGCAAGGAAAAGAGTGAATGGGAACAATATGTATACCGGGGTTGACGTGCTGGCAATGGACTGTGGGGCCTGGATTTGGAAAGGGAACTGTGGTTTCGGTGCATTACACATGACAGCCAGAGACTGAGTGTAAGCGAATGTGTCCATTTTGTCTGTTTTCCTGGCTCTACCTCGCTGAAGCAGGGGTAGCGATGCTGTTTCCTGTGGTACAGGTTAGCACCGAGAATGGATGAAGGCAAGCAAGTATGAATATGTACATGCTTATGTATGTATATGTCTGTATATGCATGTGTATAGGTTATGTATGTATGTATATGTGCGTGTATGTACATTTATGTGTATATTTGTGTATGTGGTTGGATGGTCTATTCTTCATCTGTTTCCTGGCGCTACCTCGCTGAAGCGGGAAACGGCAATAAAATATGATTAATCCTAAGTAAATGTATATGATTCATCCGCTCCACTTTAAACTATGCCTCGCCTACCTGGTTTTCCACTCTCCCAAAGGCAAATACGTAAACGCTGCAAATCACACAAAATAGCGCACTCAGAACACTGAGTACTGGCTGGCTGCCTAGCCACCAAAGACACTCAACTCCTTCAGAATGAAAAAAGAAAATCCTCCAGACACTGTCCCACCTCGACTTACTCGCCGAAGAATTCTATACAACAACACTAGACCCTTCCCACCCATACCTACCCTGTAACTAACCACCAGGGCCCCGTCTCTCTCTCTCTCTCTCTCTCTCTCTCTCTCTCTCTCTCTCTCTCTCTCTCTCTCTCTCTCTCTCTCTCTCAAGATGATGTGAATAAAGATCTTACCCCTGCTTCACACTTCAGTAACTTCTACTTTCAGATCCCTCCACCCCAGCCATGTTATAACAATGACAAAACAAATGCACAAAAATAGCCCAACAAGCAATAGACAACCGAACCCCCAGACTCAAAGTGTTGTACTCCACCTCACCAAACATACGCCCTTCATAAATCACACTCCCCACACAAACACGAGTCTCACTCTGTGTTTACATTCTGGATATCACCCATCGCTACAAAGACCATTTCAAAATATCCCATGACCCTTCATGCCCACGTTGAAAGTACTTTTAAGAAGACCCTGAGCAGCTAAAACATTGCCTGTAATCTCTGCACACAGCCACATACACACACAAGATAGCCACACACACACACAACATCACAACACTTCACGACCTGTGCTCCAAAACTGGTGGACTTGTCCAGCTTCCTTATTGCTGTGGATGCCTTCCAAGTATAGCAGGGAACCCTGGAGCAGGATTTTTTTTTTTTTATGAGAGTGAAACAGGGTGGGGAACAGAGGCCATAATGAAAGCCATGTCATTAATGATATATACATATATATATATATATATATATATATATATATATATATATATATATATATATATATATATATATATATATATAGTATATATATATATATATATATATATATATATATATATATATATATATATATATATATATATATATATATATACTATTCGCCATTTCCCGCATTAGCGAGGTAGCATTAAGAACAGAGCACTGGGCCTTTGAGGGAATATCCTCACCTGGCCCCCTTCTCTGTTCCTTTTTTTGGAAAATTGAAAAAAAGGAGAGGGGAGGATTTCCAGCCCCCCGCTCCCAATATATATATATATATATATATATATATATATATATATATATATATATATATATATATATATATATATATATATATATTCCTTGCACGCCTTTCACCCTCCTGCATGTTCAGGCCCCGATCACTAAAATTCTTTTTCACCCCATCTTTCCACCTCCAATTTGGTCTCCCACTTCTCCTCGTTCTCTCCACCTCTGACACATATATCCTCTTGGTCAATCTTTCCTCACTCATTCTCTCCATGTGATCAAACCATTTCAAAACACCCTTTTCTGCTCTCTCAACCACACTCTTTTTATTACCACACAAATCTCTTACCCTATTATTACTTACTCGATCAAACGACCTCACACCACATATTGTCCTCAAACATCTCATTTCCAGCACATCCACCCTCCTGCGCACAACTCTATTCATAGCCCACGCCTCGCAACCATACAACATTGTTGGAACCACTATTCCTTCAAATATACCCATTTTTGCTTTCCGAGATAATGTTCTCGACTTCCACACAATCTTCAAGGCTCCTAATATTTTCGCCCCCTCCCCCACCCTATGATTCACTACCGCTTCCATGGTTCCATCCGCTGCCAAATCCACTCCCCGATACCTAAAACACTTCACTTCCTCCAGTTTTTCTCCACTCAAACTTATCTCCCAATTGACTTGACCCTCAACCCTACTGTACCTAATAACCTTGCTCTTATTCACATTTACTCTCAGCTTTCTTCTTTCACACACTTTACCAAACTCAGTCACCAGCTTCTGCAGTTTCTCACATGAATCAGCTACCAGCGCTGTATCAACAGCGAACAACAACTGACTCACTTCCCAAGCTCTCTCATCCACAACAGACTGCATACTTGCCCCTCTCTCCAAAACTCTTGCATTCACCTCAATTACAATCCCATCCATAAACAAATTAAACAACCATGGAGACATCACACACCCCTGCCGCAAACTTTCATTCACCGAGAACCAATCACTTTCCTCTCTTCCTCCTTACATCCTCGATAAAAACTTTTCACTGCTTCTAACAACTTGCCTCCCACACCATATATTCTTAATACCTTCCACGGAGCATCTCTATCAACTCTATCGTATGCCTTCTCCAGATTCATAAATACTACATACAAATCCATTTGCTTTTCTAAGTATTTCTCACATACATTCCTCAAAGCAAACACCTGATCCACACATCCTCTACCACGTGTGAAACCACACAGCTCTTCCCCAACCTGATGCTCTGTACATGCCTTCACCCTCTCAATCAATACCCTCCCATATAATTTCCCAGGAATACTCAACAAACTTATACCTCTGTAATATAAGCACTCACCTTTGTCCCCTTTGCCTTTGTACAATGGCACTATGCAAGCATTCCGCCAATCCTCAGGCACCTCACCATGAATCATACATACATTAAATAACCTTATCAACCAGTCAACAATACTTTGCACACCACCTCGACCAAAACACCCTATATCTACCACTGTATCATCAAACACATTCAACAAACCTTCAAAATACTCACTCCACCTCCTTCTCACATCACCACTACTTGTTATCACCTCCCCATTAGCCCCCTTCACTGAAGTTCCCATTTGTTCCCTTGTCTTACGCACTTTATTTACCTCCTTCCAAAACATCTTTTTATTCTCCCTAAAATTTAATGATACTCTCTCACCCCAACTCTCATTTGCCCTCTTTTTCACTTCTTGCACCTTTCTCTTGACCTCCTGCCTCTTTGTTTTATACATCTCCTAGTCATTTGCATTATTTCCCGGCAAAAATCGTCCAAATGCCTCTCTCTTCTCTTTCACTAATAATCTTACTTCTTCATCCCACCACTCACTACCCTTTCTAGTCTGCCCACCTCCCACGCTTCTCATGCCACAAGCATCATTTGCGCAAGCCATCACTGCTTCCGTAAATGCATCCCATTCCTCCCCCACTCCCCTTACCTCCTTTGTTCCTTTTTCCATTCTGTACTCAGTCTCTCATGGTACTTCCTCACACAAGTCTCCTTCCCAAGTTCACTTACTCTCACCACTTTCTTCACCCCAACATTCTCTCTTCTTTTCTGAAAGCCTCTACAAATCTTCAACTTCGCCTCCACAAGATAATGATCAGACATCCCTCCAGTTGCACCTCTCAGCACATTAACATCCAAAGTCTCTCTTTCGCGCGCCTATCAATTAACACGTAATCCAATAACGCTCTCTGGCCATCTCTCCTACTTACATACGTATACTTATGTATATCTCTCTTTTTAAACCAGGAATTCCCAATCACCAGTCCTTTTTCAGCACATAAATCTACAAGCTCTTCACCATTTCCATTTACAACACTGAACACCCCATGTATACCAATTATCCCCTCAACTGCCACATTACTCACCTTTGCATTCAAATCACCCATCACTATAACCTGGTCTTTTGCATCAAAACCACTAACACTTGCCTCATGATCTTTCTTCACATGCCCAGGTGGATATGCACCAATAATCACCCATCTCTCTCCATCAACTTTCAGTTTTACATACTCCCACCACTCCTGTTTCAGGAGCAGTGCTACTCCTTCCTTTGCTCTTGTCATCTCACTAACCCCTGACTTTACTCCCAAGACATTCCTAAACCACTCTTCCCCTTTACCCTTGAGCTTCGTTTCACTCAGAGCCAAAACATCCAGGTTCCTTTCCTCAAACAAACTACCTATCTCTCCTTTTTTCTCATCTTGGTTACATCCACACACATTTAAACACCCCAACCTGAGCCTTCGAGGAGGATGAGCACCCCCATCGTGACTCCTTCTTCTGTTTCCCCTTTTAGAAAGTCAAAATACAAGGAGGGGAGGGTTTCTAGCCCCCGCTCCCGTCCCCTTTAGTCGCCTTCTACGACACGTGAGGAATGCGTGAGAAGTATTCTTTCTCCCCTATCCCCAGGGATATATATATATATATATATATATATATATATATATATATATATATATATATATATATATATATATATATATATATATATATATATATTTGTTTCTTTTTTTTGCTTTGTCGCTGTCTCTCGCGTTTGCGAGGTAGCGCAAGGAAACAGACGAAAGAAATGGCCCAACCCACTCCCATACACATGTATATACATACGTCCACACACGCAAATATACATACCTACACAGCTTTCCATGGTTTACCCCAGACGCTTCACATGCCCTGATTCAATCCACTGACAGCACGTCAACCCCGGTATACCACATCCATCCAATTCACTCTATTCCTTGCCCTCCTTTCACCCTCCTGCATGTTCAGGCCCCGATCACACAAAATCTTTTTCACTCCATCTTTCCACCTCCAATTTGGTCTCCCACTTCTCCTCGTTCCCTCCACCTCCGACACATATATCCTCTTGGTCAATCTTTCCTCACTCATTCTCTCCATGTGCCCAAACCATTTCAAAACAACCTCTTCTGCTCTCTCAACCACGCTCTTTTTATTTCCACACATCTCTCTTACCCTTACGTTACTTACTCGATCAAACCACCTCACACCACACATTGTCCTCAAACATCTCATTTCCAGCACATCCATTCTCCTGCACACAACTCTATCCATAGCCCACGCCTCGCAACCATACAACATTGTTGGAACCACTATTCCTTCAAACATACCCATTTTTGCTTTCCGAGATAATGTTCTCGACTTCCACACATTCTTCAAGGCTCCCAGGATTTTCGCCCCCTCCCCCACCCTATGATCCACTTCCGCTTCCATGGTTCCATCCGTTGCCAGATCCACTCCCAGATATCTAAAACACTTTACCTCCTCCAGTTTTTCTCCATTCAAACTTACCTCCCAATTGACTTGACCCTCAACCCTACTGTACCTAATAACCTTGTTCTTATTCACATTTACTCTTAACTTTCTTCTTTCACACACTTTACCAAATTCAGTCACCAGCTTCTGCAGTTTCTCACATGAATCAGCCACCAGCGCTGTATCATCAGCGAACAACAACTGACTCACTTCCCAAGCTCTCTCATCCCCAACAGACTTCATACTTGACCCTCTTTCCAAAACTCTTGCATTCACCTCCCTAACAACCCCATCCATAAACAAATTAAACAACCATGGAGACATCACACACCCCTGCCGCAAACCTACATTCACTGAGAACCAATCACTTTCCTCTCTTCCTACACGTACATATGCCTTACATCCTCGATAAAAACTTTTCACTGCTTCTAACAACTTGCCTCCCACACCATATATTCTTAATACCTTCCACAGAGCATCTCTATCAACTCTATCATATGCCTTCTCCAGATCCATAAATGCTACATACAAATCCATTTGCTTTTCTAAGTATTTCTCACATACATTCTTCAAAGCAAACACCTGATCCACACATCCTCTACCACTTCTGAAACCACACTGCTCTTCCCCAATCTGATGCTCTGTACATGCCTTGACCCTCTCAATCAATACCCTCCCATATAATATATAATACTCTTATCCCCTTTGCCTTTGTACAATGGCACTATGCACGCATTCCGCCAATCCTCAGGCACCTCACCATGAGTCATACATACATTAAATAACCTTACCGACCAGTCAATAATACAGTCACCCCCTTTTTTAATAAATTCCACTGCAATACCATCCAAACCTGCTGCCTTGCCGGCTTTCATCTTCCGCAAAGCTTTTACTACCTCTTCTCTGTTTACCAAATCATTTTCCCTAACCCTCTCACTTTGCATACCACCTCGACCAAAACACCCTATATCTGCCACTCTATCATCAAACGCATTCAACAAACCTTCAAAATACTCACTCCATCTCCTTCTCACATCACCACTACTTGTTTTCACCTCCCCATTTGCGCCCTTCACTGAAGTTCCCATTTGCTCCCTTGTCTTACGCACTTTATTTACCTCCTTCCAGAACATCTTTTTATTCTCCCTAAAATTTAATGATACTCTCTCACCCCAACTCTCATTTGCCCTCTTTTTCACCTTTTGCACCTTTCTCTTGACCTCCTGTCTCTTTCTTTTATAGATCTCCCAATCAATTGCATTTTTTCCCTGCAAAAATCGTCCAAATGCCTCTTTCTTCTCTTTCACTAATAATCTTACTTTTTCATCCCACCACTCACTACCCTTTCTAATCAACCCTGGGGATAGGGGAGAAAGAATACTTCCCACACATTCCTCACTTATCGTAGAAGGCGACTAAAGGGGACGGGAGCAGGGGGCTAGAAACCCTCCTCTACTTGTATTCTAACTTTCTAAAAGGAAAACAGAAGAAGGAACCACGCGGGGAGTGCTCATCCTCCTCGAAGGCTCGGATTGGGGTGTCTAAATGTGTGTGGATGTAACAAAGATGAGAAGAAAAGAAGGATAGGAAAGGAACCTGGATGTTTTGGCTCTGAGTGAAACGAAACTCAAAGGTAAAGGGGAAGAGTGGTTTGGGAATGTTTTGGGAGTAAAGTCAGGGGTTGGTTAGACGACAAGAGCAAGGGAAGAAGTAGCACTACTCCTGAAACAGGAGTGGTGGGAGTATGTGACAGAGTGTAAGAAAGTAAACTCTAGATTGGTATGGGTAAAACTGAAAGTGGATGGAGAGAGATGGGTGATTATTGGTGCATATGCATCTGGGCATAAGAAACATCATGAGAGGCAAGTGTTTTGGGAGCAGCTGAGTGAGTGTGTCAGTAGTTTTGATGCACGAGACCGGGTTATAGTGATGGGTGATTTGAATGCAAAGGTGAGTAATGTGGCAGTTGGTGTACATGGGGTGTTCAGAGTTGTAAATGGAAATGGTGAAGAGCTGGTAGATTTGTGCGCTGAAAAAGGACTGGTGATTGGGAATACCTGGTTTAAAAAGAGATATGCATAAGTATGCGTATGTAAGTAGGAGAGATGGCCAGAGAGCGTTATTGGATTACGTGTTAATTGATAGGCGCGCGAAAGAGAGACTTTTGGATGTTAATGTGCTGATAGGTGCAACTAGAGGGATGTCTGATCATCATCTTGTGGAGGCGAAGGTGAAGATTTGTAGAGGTTTTCAAAAAAGAAGAGAGAATGTTGGGGGGAAGAGGGTGGTGAGAGTAAGTGAGCTTGGGAAGGAGACTTGTGTGAGGAAGTACCAGGAGAAACTGAGTGCAGAATGGAAAAAGGTGAGATCAAAGGACGTAAGGGGAGTGAGGGAAGAATGGGATATATTTAGAGAAGCAATGATGGCTTGCGCAAAGGATGCTTTTGGCATGAGAAGCGTGGGAGGTGGGCAGAATAGAAAAGGTAGCGAGTGGTGGGATGAAGAAGTAAGATTATTTGTGAATGAGAAGAGAGAGGCATTTGGACGAGTTTTGAAGGGAAATAGTGCAAAGGGCTGGAAAATGTACGAAAAAAAAAAAAATGCAGGAGATCAAGAGAAAGGTGCATGAGGTGAAAAAGAGGGCAAATGAGAGTTGGGGTGAGAGGGTATCATTAAATTTTGGGGAGAATGAAAATATGTTTTGGTAGGAGGTAAATAATTTTCGTAAGGCAAGAAAACAAATGGGAACATCGGTGAAGGGGGCTAATGGGGAAGTGATAACAAGTAGTGGTAATATGAGAAGGAGATGGAGTGAACATTTTGAAGGTTTGTTGAATGTGTTAGAAGATAGACTGACAGATATAGGGTGTTTTAGACGAGGTGGTGTGCGAAGTGAGAGGGTTAGAGAGAATGATTTGGTAAATAGAGAAGTAGTAAAAGCTTTGCTGAAGATGAAAGCCGGCAAGGCAGCGGGTTTGGATGGTATTGCAGTGGAATTTATTAAAAGAGGGGTGACTGTGTTGTTGACTGGTTGGTATGGATATCTAATGTATGAATGATTCATAGTGAGGTGCCTGAGGATTGGCGGAATGCATGCATAGTGCCTTTGTAGAAAGGCAAAGGGGATTAAGGTGAGTGCTCATATTACAGAGGTATAAGTTTGAGTATTCCTGGTAAATTATATGGGAGGGTATTGATTGAGAGGGTGAAGGCATGTACATAGCATCAGATTGGGGAGGAGCAGTGCGGTTTCAGAAGTGGTAGAGGATGTGTGGATCAGGTGTTTGCTTTGAAGAATGTGTGTGAGAAATACTTAGAAAAGCAAATGGATTTGTATGAAACATTTATGGATCTGGAGAAAGCAAATGATAGAGATGATAGAGATGCTCTGTGGAAGGCGTTAAAAGTATATGGTGTTGGAGGCAAGTTGTTAGAAGCAATGAAAAGTTTTTATCGAGGATGTAAGGCATGTGTGCGATATGGTATTCCGGGGTCGTTCCAATTCACTCTGTTCCTTGCACGCCTTTCACTCTCCTGTATGTTCAGGCCCCGATTGCGCTAAATCTTTTTCACTCCATCCTTCCACCTCCAATTTGGACTCTCACTTCTCCTCACTCCCTCCCACTCTGACACACACATCCTCTTTATCAATCTTTCCGCTCTCATTCTCTCCATGTGACCAAACCATTTCAATACACCCTCTTCTGCGCTCTCAACCACGCTCTTTTTATTATCACACATCTCTCTTACCCTTTCATTACTTACTCGATCAAACCACCTCACACCACATATTATCCTCAAACATCTCATTTCAACACATCCACCCTCCTTCGCACAACTCTATTCATAGCCCACGCCTCGCAACCATATAAAATTGTTGGAACTACTATTGCTTCAAACATACCCATTTTTGCTTTCCGAGATAATGTTCTCGCCTTTCACACATTTTTCAACGCTCCCAGAACTTTCGCCCCCTCCCCCATCCTGTGACTCACTTCCGCTTCCATGGTTCCATCCGCTGCCAAATCCACTCCCAGATATCTAAAACACTTCACTTCCTCCAGTTTTCTCCATTCAAACTTACCTCCCAATTGACTTGTCCCTCAACCCTACTGTACCTAATAACCTTGCTCTTATTCACATTTACTCTCAGCTTTCTTCTTTCACACACTTTACCAAACTCAGTCACCAGCTTCTGCAGTTTCTCACCCGAATCAGCCACCAGCGCTGTATCATCAGTGAACAACAACTGACCCACTTCCAAACCCTCTCATCCAAAATAGACTGCATACTTGCCTCTTCTCCGAAACTCTTGCATTCACCTCCCTAACAACCCCATCCATAGACAAGTTAAACAACCATGGAGACATCACGCACCCCTGCCGCAAACCGACATTCACTGGGAACCTATCACTTTCCTCCCTTCCTACTCGCACACATGCCTTCCATCCTCGATAAAAAAAAAAAAAGACTTTTCACTGCTACTAGCAACTTACCTCCCACAACATACACTCTTAATACCTTCCACAGAGCATCTCTATCAACTCTATCATATGCCTTCTCCAGATCCATAAATGCTACATACAAATCCATCTATTTTTCTAAGTATTTTTCACATACATTCTTCAAAGCAAACACCTGATCCACACATCCTCTACCACTTCTGAGCCACACTGCTCTTCCTCAATCTGATGCTCTGTACATGCCTTTACCCTCTCAATCAATACCCTGCCATATAATTTCCCAAGAATACTCACCTTCATTCCCTTTGCCTTTGTACAATGGCACTATGAATGCATTCCGCAAATCCTCAAGCACTTCACTATGAACCCTACATACACTGAATATCCTTGCCAACCAGACAACAACACAGTCACCCCCCCTTTTTTCTAATGAATTCCACTTCAATTCTATCCAAACCTGCCACCTTTCCGGCTTTCATCTTCCGCAAAGCTTTCACTTTCTCTTCTCTGTTCACCAAACCATTCTCCCTGACCCTCTCACTTCGCACCACTACCTCGACAGGGTGAAAAACTGCAGAAGTTGATGACTGAGTTTGGTAAAGTGTGAGAAAGAAGAAAGTTGAGAGTAAATGTGAATAAGAGCAAGGTTATTAGGCTCAGTAGAGTTGAGAGACAAGTTAATTGGGAGGTAGGTTTGAATGGAGAAAAACTGGAGGAAGTGAAGTGTTTTAGATATCTGGGAGTGGACTTAGCAGCGGATGGAACCATGGAAGCGGAAGTGAGTCACAGGGTTTAGAGGGGTCGATAGTTCTGTGAGCGTTGAAGAATGTGTGGAAGGCGAGAACGTTATCTCGGAGAGCAAAAATTAGTATGTTTGAAGGAATACTTGTTCCAACAATGTAATATGGTTGTGAGGCGTGGGCTGTAGATAGAGTTGTGCGGAGGAGGGTGGATGTGTTAGAAATGAGATGTTTGAGGACAATATGTTGTGTGAGGTGGTCTGATCGAGTAAGTAATGAAAGGGTAAGAGAGATGTGTGGTAATAAAAAGAGTGTGGTTGAGAGCAGAAGAGGGTGTATTGAAATGGTTTGGTCACATGGAGAGAATGAGTGAGGAAAGATTGACAAAGAGGATATGTGTGTCAGACGTAGAGGGAATGAGGAGAAGCGGGATACCAAATTGGAGGTGGAAGGTTGGTGTGAAAAAGATTTTGAGTGATCGGGGCCTGAACGTAAAGGAGGGTAAAAGGCGTGCAAGGAATGGAGTGAATTGGAACGATGTGGTATACGGGGTGGAAGTGCTGTCAGTGGATTGGAACAGGTCATGTAAAGCGTCTGGTGCAAACCATGGAAAGTTTTACGAGGCCTGGATGTGGAAAGGGAGCAGTGGTTTCGGTGCATTACATATGACAGCTAGAGACTGAGTGTGGACGAATGTGGCCTTTTATGTCTTTTCCTAAAGCTACTTTGTGTGTGTGTGTGTGTGTGTGTGTGTGTGTGTGTGTGTGGAAGGGAGGGGGATGCTAGTTCATGTGAGGCGGGGTGGTGACGGAAATGGATGAAGGCAGCAAGTATGAATATACACATTTGTATATATGTATATGTCTGTTGATGTATTTGTGTGTATGAATTGAAATGTATTGGTATGTATTAGTGCGTGTGTAGGAGTTAATGTGTACGTATGTATATATATATATATATATATATATATATATATATATATATATATATATATATATATATATATATATATATATACATATATATATATATATATATATATATATATATATATATATATATATATATATATATATATATATATATATATATATACATATATATATATATATATATATATACATATATATATATATATATATATATATATATATATATATATATATATATATATATATATATATGTATATATATGTGGGTGGGTTGGGCCATTCTTTCGTCTGTTTCCTTGCGCTACCTTGCTAACTCGGGAGGCTGTGATAAAGTATAATAAAAGAAATAACATAGAGTATTTATCTATTTATTATACTTTGTCGCTGTCTCCCGTGTTAGAGAGGTAGCGCAAGGAAACCGACGAAAGAATAGCACCAACCCACCCACATACACATGTATATACATACACGTCCACACACGCACATATACATACTTATACATCTCAACGTAAACATATATATACACACAAAGACATATACATATATATACACATGTACATAATTCATACTGTCTACCCTCATTTATTCCCGTCCCCACCCCGCCACACATGAAATGACAACCCCCTCCCCCCGCATGTGCGCGAGGTAGCGCTACGAAAAGACAACAAAGGCCACATTCGTTCACACTCAGTCTCTAGCTGCCATGTATAATGCACCGAAATTACAGCTCCCTTTCCACATCCAGGCCCCACAGAACTTTCCATGGTTTACCCCGGCCGCTTCACATGCCCTGATTCAATCCATTGACAGCACGTCGACCCCGGCATACCACATCGTTCCAGTTCACTATAATCCTTGCACGCCTTTCACCCTCCTGCATGATCAGGCCCCGATCACTCAAAATTTTTTTCACTCCATCTTTCCATCTCCAATTTCGTCTCCCACTTCTCCTCGTTCCCTCCACCTCAGACACATATATCCTCTTTGTCAATCTTTCCTCACTAATTCTATTCATGTGACCAAACCATTTCAAAACACTATCTTCTGCTCTCTTAACCACACTCTTTCTATTATCACACATCTCTCTTACCTTTTAATTAATTACTCGATCAAACCACCTCACACCACATATTGTCCTCAAACATCTCATTTCCAGCACATCCACCCTCCTCCGCACAACTCTATCCATAGCCCACGCCTCGAAACCATATAACATTGTTGCAACCACTATTCCTTCAAACAAAGCCATTTTTGCTTTCCAAGATAATGTTCTCGACTTCCACACATTCTTCAACGCTCCCAGAACTTTCGCCCCCTCCCCCACCCTATGACTCACTACCTCTTCCATGGTTCCATCCGCTGCCAAATCCACTCCCAGATATTTAAAACACTTCACTTCCTCCAGTTTTTCTCCATTCAAACTTACCTCCCAATTGACTTGTCCCTCAACCCTACTGTACCTAATAACCTTACTCTTATTCACATTTACTCTCAACTTTCTTCTTTCAACCTTTACCAAACTCAGTCACCAGCTTCTGCAGCTTCTCACACGAATCAGCCACCAGCGCTGTATCATCAGCGAACAACAACTGACTCACTTCCTAAGCTCTCTCATCCACAACAGACTGCATACTTGCCCCTCTCTCCAAAACTTTTGCATTCACCTCCCTAAAAACCCCATCCATACACAAATTAAACAACCATGGAGACATCACACATCCCTGCCGCAAACCTACATTCACTGAGAACCAATCACTTTCCTCTCTTCCCACACGTACACATGCCTTACATCATCGATAAAAAAATCTTTTCACTGCTTCTAACAACTTGCCTCCCACACCATTTATTCTTAATACCTTCCACAGAGCATCTCTATTAACTCTTATCATATGTCTTCTCCAGATCAATAAATGCTACATACAAATCCATTTGCTTTTCTAAGTATTTCTCACATACATTCTTCAAAGCAAACACCTGATCCACACATCCTCTACCACTTCTGAAACCTCACTGCTCTTCCCCAATCTGATGCTCTGTATATGCCTTTGGCCTCTCAATCAATACCCTCCCATATAGTTTCCGAGGAATACTCAACAAACTTATACCTCTGTAATTTGAGCACTCACTCTTATCCCCTTTGCCATTGTACAATGGGACTATGCACGCATTCCGCCAATCCTCAGGCACCTCACCATGAGTCATACATACATTGAATAACCTTACCAACCAGTCAACAATACAGTCACCCCATTTTTTTAATAAATTCTACTGCAATACCATCCAAACCCGCTGCCTTGCCGGCTTTCATTTTCCGCAAAGCTTATACTACCTCTTCTCTGTTTACCAAATCATTCTTCCTAACCCTCACACTTTGCACACCACCTCAACCAAAACACCCTATATCTGCCACTCTATCATTAAACACATTCAATATACCTTCAAGATACTCACTCCGTCTCCTTCTCACATCACCACTACTAGTTATCACCTCCCCATTAGCCCCCTTCACTGAAGTTCCCATTTGTTCCCTTGTCTTACGCACTTTATTTACCTTCTTCCAGAACATCTTTTTATTCTCCCTAAAATTCAATGATACTCTCTCATCCCAACTCTCATTTGCCCTTTTTTTCACCTCTTGCACCTTTCTCTTGACCTCCTGCCCCTTTTTTTTTTATACATCTCCCAGTCATTTGCACTTTTTCCTTGCAATAATAGTCCAAATGCCTCTCTCTTCTCTTTCACTAATAATCTTACTTCTTCATCCCACCACTCACTACCCTTTTTAATCTGCCCACCTCCCACCCTTCTCATGCCACAAGCATCTTTTGCGCAAGCCATCATTCCTTCCCTAAATAAATACATCCCATTACTCCCCCACTCCCCTTACGTCATTAGTTCTCACCTTTTCCCATTCTGTACTCAGTCTCTCCTGGTACTTCCTCACACAAGTCTCCTTCCCAAGCTCACTTATTCTCACCACCCTTTTCACAACAACATTCTGTCTTCATTTCTGTAAACCTCTACAAATCTTCACCTTCGCCTCCACAAGATAATGATCAGACATCCCTCCAGTTGCACCTCTCAGCACATTAACATCCAAAGGTATCTCTTTCGCGCGACTATCAATTAACACGTAATCCAATAACGCTCTCTGGCCATCTCTCCTACTTACATACGCATACTTATGCATATCTCTCTTTTTAAACCAGGTATTGCCGATCACCAGTCCTTTTTCAGCACATAAATCTACAAGCTCTTTGCCATTTCCATTTACAACACTAAACACCCCATGTACACCAATTATTCCCTCAACTGCCACATTACTCACCTTTGCATTCAAATCACCCATCACTATAACCTTGTCTCGTGCATCAAAACTGCTAACACACTCACTCAGCTGCTCCCAAAATACTTGCCTCTCATGATCTTTCTTCTCATGCCCAGGTGCATATGCACCAATAATCACCCATCTCTCTCCATCAACTTTCAGTTTTACCCATATCAATCTAGGGTTTATATATATTCTATGAGTGTGAGAAAGTAAACGACACGAGGAATGTGTGGGAAGTATTCTTTCTCCCCTTTCCCAGCGATATATTTATTATTTATTTCATTTATTTATTTTGCATTGTCGCTGTCTCCCGCGTTAGCGAGGTAGCGTAAGGAAACAGACGAAAGAATGGCCCAACCCACCCACATACACATGTATATCCATACACGTCCACACACACAAATATACATACCTGTACATCTCAATGTATACATATATATATACACACACAGACACACACACACATATATATATATATATATATATATCCCTGGGGATAGGGGAGAAAGAATACTTCCCACGTGTTCCCTGCGTGTCGTAGAAGGCAACTAAAAGGGGAGGGAGCGGGGGGCTGGAAATCCTCCCCTCTCATTTTTTTTTTTTTTTATTTTCCAAAAGAAGGAACAGAGAAGGGGCCAGGTGAGGATATTCCCTCAAAGGCCCAGTTCTCTGTTCTTAACGCTACCTCGCTAACGCGGGAAATGGCGAATAGTTTGAAAAAAAAAAAAAAAAAAAAAAATATATATATATATATATATATATATATATATATATATATATATATATATATATATATATATATACACACATGTACATAATTCATACTGTCAGCCATTAGTCATTCCCATCGCCACCTCGCCACACATGGAATAACAACCCCCTCGCCCCTCATGTGCGCGAGGTAGCGCTAGGAAACGACAACAAAGGCCACATTCGTTCACACGCAGACTCTAGCTGTCATGTAATAATGCACCGAAACCACAGCTCCCTTCCACATCCAGGCCCCACAGAACTTTCACTGGTTTACCCCAGACGCTTCACATGCCCTGGTTCAATCCATTGACAGCACGTCGACCTCGGTATACCACATCTTTCCAATTCACTCTATTCCTTGCACGCCTTTCACCCTCCTGCATGTTCAGGCCCCGATCACTCAAAATCTTTTTCACTCCATCCTACCACCTCCAATTTGGTCTCCCACTTCTCCTCGTTCCCTCCACCTCTGACTCATATATCCTACCCTCTTCGTCAATCTTTCCTCACTCATTTCTCCATGTGACCAAACCATTTCAAAACACCCTCTTCTGCTCTCTCAACCACACTCTTTTTATTACCACACATCTCTCTTACCCTATTATTACTTACTCGATCAAACCACCTCATACCACATATTGTTCTCAAACATCTCATTTCCAGCACATCCACCCTCCTCCGCACAACTCTATCCATAGCCCACGCCTCGCAACCATACAACATTGTTGGAACCACTATTCCTTCAAACATAGCCATTTTTGCTTTCCGAGATAATGTTATCGACTTCCACACATTCTTCAAGGCTCCCAAAAATTTCGCCCCCTCCCCCACCCTATGATTCACTTCCGCTTCCATGTTTCCATCCGCTGCCAAATCCACTCCCAGATATCTAAAACACTTCACTTCCTCCAGTTTTTCTCCATTCAAACTTACCTCCCAATTTACTTGACCCTCAACCCTACTGTACCTAATAACCTTACTCTTATTCACATTTACTCTCAACATTCTTCTTTCACACACTTTACCAAACTCAGTCACCAGCTTCTGCAGTTTCTCACATGAATCAGCCTCCAGCGCTGTATCATCAGCGAACAACAACTGACTCACTTCCTAAGCTCTCTCATCCACAACAGACTGCATACTTGCCCCTCTCTCCAAAACTCTTGCATTCACCTCCCTAACAACCCCATCCATAAACAAATTAAACAACCATGGAGACATCACACACCCCTGCCGCAAACCTACATTCACTGAGAACTAGTCACTTTCCTCTCTTCATACTTGTACACATGCCTTACATCCTCGATAAAAACTTCTCACTGCTTCTAACAGCTTGCTCTCCCACACCATATATCCTTAATACCTTCCACAGAGCATCTCTATCAACTCTGTCATATGCTTTCTCCAGATCCATAAATGCTACATACAAATCCATTTGCTTTTCTAAGTATTTCTCACATACATTCTTCAAAGCAAACACCTGATCCACACATCCTCTACCACTTCTGAAACCTCATTGCTCTTCCCCAATCTGATGCTCTGTACATGCCTTCACCCTCTCAATCAATACCCTCCCATATAATTTATCAGGAATACTCAACAAACTTATACCTCTGTAACTTGAGCACTCACTCTTATCCCCTTTGCCTTTGTACAATGGGACTATGCAAGCATTCCGCCAATCCTCAGGCACCTCACCATGAATCATACATACATTAGATAACCTTACCATCCAGTCAACGATACAGTACCCCCTTTTTAATAAATTCCACTGCAATACCATTCAAACCCGCTGTTTTGCCGGCTTTCATCTTCCGCAAAGCTTTTACTACCTCTTCTCTGCTTACCAAATCATTTTCCCTAATCCTCTCACTTTGCACACCACCTCGACCAAAACACCCTATATCTGCCACTCTATCATCAAACACATTCAACAAACCTTCAAAATACTCACTTCATCTCCTTCTCACATCACCACTACTTGTTATCACCTCCCCATTAGCCCCCTTCACTGAAGTTCCCATTTGTTCCCTTGTCTTACGCACTTTATTTACCTCCTTCCAAAACATCTTTTTATTCTCCCTAAAATTTAATGATACTCTCTCACCCCAACTCTCATTTGCCCTCTTTTTCACCTCTTGCACCTTTCTCTTGACCTCCTACCTCTTTCTTTTATACATCTCCCAGTCCTTTGCATTATTTCCCTGCAAAACTCGTCCAAATGCCTCTCTCTTCTCTTTCACTAATAATCTTACTTCTTCATCCCACCATTCACTACCCTCTCTAATCTGCCCACCTCCCACCCTTCTCATGCCACAAGCATCTTTTGCGAAAGCCATCACTGCTTCCCTAAATACATCCCATTCTTCCCCCACTCCCCTTACGTCCTTTGTTCTCACATTTTTCCATTCTGTACTCAGTCTCTCCTGGTACTTCTTCACACAAGTCTCCTTCCCAAGCTCACTTACTCTCACCACTCTCTTCACCCCAAGATTCTCTCTTCTTTTCTGAAAAACTCTACAAATCTTCACCTTCGCCTCCACAAGATAATTATCAGACATCCCTCCAGTTGCACCTCTCATCACATTAACATCCAAAAGTATCTCTCTCGCGCAACCATCAATTAACACGTAATCCAATAACGCTCTCTGGCCATCTCTCCTACGTACATACGTATATTTATGCATATCTCTCTTTTTAAACCAGGTATTGCCGATCACCAGTCCTTTTTCAGCACATAAATCTACAAGCTCTTCACCATTTTCATTTACAACACGAAACACCCCAGGCTCACCAATTATTCCCTGAACTGCCACATTACTCACCTTTCCATTCAAATCACCCATCACTATAACCTTGTCTTGTGCATCAAAACTGCTAACACACTCACTCAGCTGCTCCCAAAATACTTGCCTCTCATGATCTTTCTTCTCATGCCCAGGTGCATATGCACCAATAATCACCCATCTCTCTCCATCAACTTTCAGTTTTACCCATATCAATCTAGGGTTTATATATATTCTATGAGTGTGAGAAAGTAAACGACACGAGGAATGTGTGGGAAGTATTCTTTCTCCCCTATCCCAGCGATATATTTATTATTTATTTCATTTATTTATTTTGCATTGTCGCTGTCTCCCGCGTTAGCGATGTAGCGCAAGGAAACAGACGAAAGAATGGCCCAACCCACCCACATACACATTTATATACATACACGTCCACACACGCAAATATACATACCTATACATCTCAATGTATACTTATATATACACACACAGACATATACATAGATACACATGTACATAATTCATACTGTCTTCCATTATTCATTCCAATCGCCACTTCGCAACACATGGAATAACAACCCCCTCCCCCCTCATGTGCGCGAGGTAGCCCTAGGAAACGACAACAAAGGCCACATTCGTTCACACTCAGACTCTAGCTGTCATGTAATAATGCACCGAAACCACAGCTCCCTTTCCACATCCAGGCCCCACAGAACTTTCCATGGTTTACCCCAGACGCTTCACATGCCCTGGTTCAATCCATTGACAGCACGTCGACCCCGGTATACCACATCTTTCCAATTCACTCTATTCCTTGCACGCCTTTCACCCTCCAGCATGTTCAAGCCACGATCACTCAAAATCTTTTTCACTCCATCCTTCCACCTCCAATTTGGTCTCCCACTTCTCGTTCCCTCCACCTCTGACACATATATCCTACCTTCTTCTTCAATCTTTCCTCGCTCATTCTCTCCATGTGACCAAACCATTTCAAAACACCCTCTTCTGCTCTCTCAACCACACTCTTTTTATTACCACACATTTCTCTTACCAAATTATTACTTACTCAATCAAACCACCTCACACCAAATGTTGTCCTCAAACATCTCATTTCCAGCACATCCACCCTCCTGCGCACAACTCTATCCATAGCCCACGCCTCGCAACCATACAACATTGTTGGAACCACTATTCCTTCAAACATACCCATTTTTGCTTTCCGAGATAATGTTATCGACTTCCACACATTCTTCAAGGCTCCGAGAAGTTTCGCCCCCTCCGCTACCCTATGATTCACTTCCGCTTCCATGTTTCCATCCGCTGCCAAATCCACTCCCAGGTATCTAAAACACTTCACTTCCTCCAGTTTTTCTCCATTCAAACTTACCTCCCAATTTACTTGACCCTCAACCGTACTGTACCTAATAACCTTACCCTTATTCACATTTACTCTCAACATTCTTCTTTCACACACTTTACCAAACTCAGTCACCAGCTTCTGCAGTTTCTCACATGAATCAGCCACCAGCGCTGTATCATCAGCGAACAACAACTGACTCACTTCCCAAGCTCTCTCATCCAAAAGAGACTGCATACTTGCCCCTCTCTCCAAAACTCTTGCATTCACCTCCCTAACAACCCCATCCATAAACAAATTAAACAACCATGGAGACATAACACACCCCTGCCGCAAGCTTACATTCACCGAGAACCAATCACTTTCCTCTCTTCCCACACGTACACATGCCTTACATCCTCGATAAAAACTTCTCACTGCTTCTAACAGCTTGCCTCCCACACCATATATCCTTAATACCTTCCACAGAGCATCTCTATCAACTCTGTCATATGCTTTCTCCAGATCCATAAATGCTACATACAAATCCATTTGCTTTTTTTGATTATTTCTCACATACATTCTTCAAAGCAAACACCTGATCCACACATCCTCTACCACTTCTGAAACCACACTGCTCTTCCCCAATCTGATGCTCTGTACATGCCTTCACCCTCTCAATCAATACCCTCCCATATACTTTATCAGGAATACTCAACAAACTTATACCTCTGTAACTTGAGCACTCACTCTTATCCCCTTTGCCTTTGTACAATGGGACTATGCAAGCATTCCGCCAATCCTCAGGCCCCTCACAATGAATCATACATACATTAGATAACTTTACCAACCAGTCAACGATACAGTACCCCCCTTTTTAATAAATTCCACTGCAGTACCATTCAAATCCGCTGTTTTGCCGGCTTTCATCTTCCGCAAAGCTTTTCCTACCTCTTCTCTGTTTACCAAATCATTTTCCCTAACCCTCTCACTTTGCACACCACCTCGACCAAAACACCCTATATCTGCCACTCTATCATCAAACACATTCAACAAACCTTCAAGATACTCACTCCATCTCCTTATCACATCACCACTACTTGTTATCTCCTCCCCATTATCCCCCTTCCCTGAATTTCCCATTTGTTCCCTTGTCTTACGCACTTTATTTACCTCCTTCCAAAACATCTTTTTATTCTCCCTAAAATTTAATGATACTCTCTCACCCCAAATCTCATTTGCCCTCTTTTTCACCTCTTGCACCTTTCTCTTGACCTCCTACCTCTTTCTTTTATACATCTCCCAGTCCTTTGCATTATTTCCCTGCAAAACTCGTCCAAATGCCTCTCTCTTCTCTTTCACTAATAATCTTACTTCTTCATCCCACCACTCACTACCCTTTCTAATCTGCCCACCTCCCACCCTTCTCATGCCACATGCATCTTTTGTGCAAGCCATCACTGCTTCCCTAAATACATCCCATTCTTCCCCCACTCCCTTACGTCCTTTGTTCTCACATTTTTCCATTCTGTACTCAGTCTCTCCTGGTACTTCTTCACACAAGTCTCCTTCCCAAGCTCACTTGCTCTCACCACTCTCTACACCCGAAGATTCTCTCTTCTTTTCTGAAAAACTCTACAAATCTTCACCTTCGCCTCCACAAGATAATGATCAGACATCCCTCCAGTTGCACCTCTCATCACATTAACATCCAAAAGTATCTCTCTCGCGCGACCATCAATTAACACGTAATCCAATAACGCTCTCTGGCCATCTCTCCTACTTACATACGCATACTTATGCATATCTCTCTTTTTAAACCAGGTATTGCCGATCACCAGTCCTTTTTCAGCACATAAATCTACAAGCTCTTTACCATTTCCATTTACAACACGAAACACCCCATGTTCACCAATTATTCCCTCAACTGCCACGTTACTCACCTTTCCATTCAAATCACCCATCACTATAACCTTGTCTCGTGCATCAAAACTGCTAATACACACACTCAGCTGCTCCCAAAATACTTGCCTCTCATGATCTTTCTTCTCATGCCCAGGTGCATATGCACCAATAATCACCCATCTCTCTCCATCAACTTTCAGTTTTACCCATATCAATCTAGGGTTTATGTATACTCTATGAGTGTTAGAAAGTAAACGACACGAGGAATGTGTGGGAAGTATTCTTTCTCCCCTATCCCAGCGATATATTTATCATTTATTTCATTTATTTATTTTGCATTGTCGCTGTCTCCCGCGTTAGTGATGTAGCGCAAGGAAACAGACGAAAGAATGGCCCAACCCACCCACATACACATGTATATACATACACGTCCACACACGCAAATATACATACCTATACATCTCAATGTATACATATATATATATACACACACAGACATATACATAGATACACGTCCACACACGCAAATATACATACCTATACATCTCAATGTATACATATATATACACACACAGACATATACATAGATACACATGTACATAATTCATACTGTCTGCCATTATTCATTCCAATCGCCACCTCGCAACCCATGGAATAACAACCCTCTCTCCCCTCATGTGCGCGAGGTAGCGCTAGGAAACGACAACAAAGGCCCCATTCGTTCACACTCAGACTCTAGCTGTCATGTAATAATGCACCGAAACCACAGCTCCCTTTCCACATCCAGGCACCACAGAACTTTCCATGGTTTACCCCAGACGCTTCATATGCCCTGGTTCAATCCACTGACAGCACGTCGACCCCGGTATACCACATCGTTCCAATTCACTCTATTCCTTGCACGCCTTTCACCCTCCTGCATGTTCAGGCCCCGATCACTCAAAATCTTTTTCACTCCATCCTTCCACCTCCAATTTGGTCTCCCATTTCTCCTCGTTCCCTCCACCTGTGACACATTTATCCTACCCTCTTCGTCAATCTTTCCTCACTCATTCTCTCCATGTGACCAAACCATTTCAAAACACCCTCTTCTGCTCTCTCAACCACACTCTTTTTATTACCACACATCTCTCTTACCCTATTATTACTTACTCGATCAAACCACCTCATACCACATATTGTCCTCAAACATCTCATTTCCAGCACATCCACCCTCCTCCGCACAATCTATCCATAGCCCACGCCTCGCAACCATACAACATTGTTGGAACCACTATTCCTTCAAACATACCCATTTTTGCTTTCCGAGATAATGATCTCGACTTCCACACATTCTTCAAGGCTCCCAGAATTTTCGCCCCCTCCCCCACCCTATGATTCACTTCCGCTTCCATGGTTCCATTCGCTGCCAAATTCACTCCCAGATATCTAAAACACTTCACTTCCTCTAGTTTTCCTCCATTCAAACTTACCTCCCAATTTACTTGACCCTCAACCCTACTGTACCTGATAGCCTTACTCTTATTCACATTTACTCTCAACATTCTTCTTTCACACACTTTACCAAACTCAGTCACCAGCTTCTGCAGTTTCTCACATGAATCAGCCACCAGCGCTGTATCATCAGCGAACAACAACTGACTCACTTCCCAAGCTCTCTCATCCACAACAGACTGCATACTTGCCCCACTCTCCAAAACTCTTGCATTCACCTCCCTAACAACCCCATCCATAAACAAATTAAACAACCATGGAGACATCACACACCCCTGCCGCAAACCTACATTCACTGAGAACCAATCACTTTCCTCTCTTCCCACACGTACACATGCCTTACATCCTCGATAAAAACTTTTCACTGCTTCTAACAACTTGCCTCCCACACCATATATCCTTAATACCTTCCACAGAGCATCTCTATCAACTCTGTCATATGCTTTCTCCAGATCCATAAATGCTACATACAAATCCATTTGCTTTTCTAAACATTTCTCACATACATTTTTCAAAGCAAACACCTGATTCACACATCCTCTACCACTTCTGAAACCGCACTGCTCTTCCCCAATCTGATGCTCTGTACATGCCTTCACCCTCTCAATCAATACCCTCCCATATAATTTACCAGGAATACTCAACAAACTTATACCTCTGTAACTTGAGCACTCACTCTTATCCCCTTTGCCTTTGTAAAATGGGACTATGCAAGCATTCCACTAATCCTCAGGCCCCTCATCATGAATCATACATACATTAAATAACCTTACCAACCAGTCAACAATACAGTCACCCCCTTTTTTAATAAATTCCACTGAAATACCATCCAAACCCGCTGCCTTGCCGGCTTTCATCTTCCGCAAAGCTGTTACTACCTGTTCTCTGTTTACTAAATCATTTTCCCTTACCCTCTCACTTTGCACACCACCTCGACCAAAACACCCTATATCTGCCACTCTATCATGAAACACATTCAACAGACCTTCAAAATACTCACTCCATCTCCTTCTCACATCACCACTACTTGTTATCACCTCCCCATTAGCCCCCTTCGCTGAAGTTCCCATTTGTTCCCTTGTCTTACGCACTTCATCTACCTCCTTCCAAAACATCGTTTTATTCATCCTAAAATTTAATGATACTCTCTAACCCCAACTCTCATTTGCCCTCTTTTTCACCTCTTGCACCTTTCTCTTGACCTCCTGCCTCTTTCTTTTATACATCTCCCAGTCCTTTGCATTATTTCCCTGCAAAACTCATCCAAATGCCTCTCTCTTCTCTTTCACTAATAATCTTACTTCTTCATCCCACCACTCACTACCCTTTCTAATCTGCCCACCTCCCACCCTTCTCATGCCACAAGCATCTTTTGTACAAGCCATCACTGCTTCCCTAAATACATCCCATTCCTCCCCCACTCCCCTTACGTCCTTTGTTCTCACCTTTTTCCATTCTGTACTCAGTCTCTCCTGGTACTTCCTCACACAAGTCTCCTTCCCAAGCTCACTTACTCTCAAAACTATTTTCACCCCAACATTCTCTCTTCTTTTCTGAAAAACTCTACAAATCTTCACCTTCACCTCCATAAGATAATGATCAGACATCCCTCCAGTTGCACCTCTCAGCACATTAACATCCAAAAATCTCTCTTTCGCGCGCCTATCAATTAACACGTAATCCAATAACGCTCTCTGGCCATCTCTCCTACTTACATACGCATACTTATGCATATCTCTCTTTTTAAATAAGGTATTCCCAATCACCAGTCCTTTTTCAACACATAAATCTACAAGCTCTTCACCATTTCCATTTACAACACTGAATACCCCATGTATACCAATTATTCCCTCAACTGCTACATTACTCACCTTTGCGTTCAAATCACCCATCACTATAACCCGATCTCGTGCATCAAAACCATTAACACACTCACTCATCTGCTCCCAAAACACTTGCCTCTCATGATCTTTCTTCTCATGCCCAGGTGCATATGCACCAATAATCACCCATCTCTCTCCATCAACTTTCAGTTTTACCCATATCAATCTAGAGTTTACTTTCTTACACTCTATCACATACTCCCACCACTCCTGTTTCAGGAGTAGTGCTACTCCTTCCCTTGCTCTTGTCCTCTCACTAACTCCTGACTTTACTCCAAAGACATTCCCAAACCACTCTTCCCCTTTACCCTTGAGCTTCGTTTCACTCAGAGCCAAAACATCCTGGTTCCTTTCCTCAAACATACTACCTATCTCTCCTTTTTTCTCATCTTGGTTACATCCACACACATTTAGACACCCCAATCTGAGCCTTCGAGGAGGATGAGCACTCCCCGCGTGACTCCTTCTTCTGTTTCCCTTTTTAGAAAGGGGATATATATACATATATATATACATTATGGGTGTAAGAAAGTAAACTCTAGATTGATATATGTAAAACTGAAAGTAGATGGAGAGAGATAGATGATTGTTGGTTTATATGCAACTGGGCATGAGAACAAAGATTATGAGAGGCAAGTGTTTTGGGAGCACATGAGTCAGTGTGTTAGTAGTTTTGATGCACGAGACCGGGTTATAGTGATGGGTGATTTAAATGCAAAGGTGAGTAATGTGGCAGTTGAGGGAATAATTGGTGTACATGGGGTGTTTAGTGTTGTAAATGGAAATGGTGAAGAGCTTGTAGATTGATGTGCTGAAAAAGGACTGGCGATTGGGAATACCTGGTTTAAAAAGAGAGATATACATAAGTATACATATGTAAGTGGGAGAGATGACCAGAGAGCATTACTGGATTACGTGTTAATTGATAGGCGCGCGAAAGAGATACTTTCGGATGTTAATGTGCTGAGAGGTTCAACTGATCATTATCTTGTGAAGGCGAAGGTGAAGATTTGTAGAGGTTTTCAGAAAAGAAGAGAGAATATTGGGGTGAAGAGAGTGGTGAGATTAAGCGAGCTTGGGAAGGAGACTTGTGTAAGGAAGTACCAGGAGAGACTGAGTACAGAATGGAAAAAGGTGAGAACAAAGGACGTAAGGGGAGTGGGGGAGGAATGGGATGTATTTAGGGAAGCAGTGATGGCTTGCGCAAAAGATGCATGTGGCATGAGAAGGGTGGGAGGTGGGCAGATTAGAGAGGGTAGTGAATGGTGGGATGAAGAAGTAAGATTATTAGTGAAAGAGAAGAGAGAGGCATTTGGACGAGTTTTGCAAGGAAATAATGCAAAGGACTGGGACATGTATAAAAGAAAGAGGCAGGATGTCAAGAGAAAGGTGCAAGAGGTGAAAAAGAGAGCAAATGAGAGTTGGGGTAAGAGAGTATCATTAAATCTTCGGGAGAATAAAAAGATGTTTTGGAAGGAGGTAGATAAAGTGCGTAAGACAAGGGAACAAATGGGAACATCAGTGGAGGGGGCTAATGGGGAGGTGATAACAAGTCGTGGTGATGTGAGAAGGAGATGGAGTGAGTACTTTGAAGGTTTGTTGAATGTGTTTGATGATAGAGTGGCAGATATAGGGTATTTTAGTGGAGGTGGTGTGCAAAGTGAGAGGGTTGGGAAGAATTATTTAGTAAACAGAGAAGAGGTAGTAAAAGCTTTGCGGAAGATGAAAGCCGGCAAGGCATCGGTTTGGATAGTATTGCAGTGGAATCTATTAAAAAAGGGGGTGACTATATTGTTGTATTGTTGACTGGTTGGTAAGGTTATTCGATGTATGTATGATTCATGGTGAGTTGCCTAAGGATTGGCGGAATGCGTGCATAGTGCCTTTGTACAAAGGCAAAGGGGATGAAAGTGAGTGCTCAAATTACAGAGGTATAAGTTTGTTGAGTATTCCTGGGAAACTATAAGGAAGGGTATTGATTGAGAGGGCGAGGTCATGTACAGAGCATCAGGTTGGGGAAGAACAGTGTGGTTTCAGAAGTGTTAAAGGATGTGTGAATCAGGTGTTTGCTTTGAAGAATGTGTGAGAAATACTTAAAAAAGCAAATGGATTTGTATGTAGCATTTATGGCTCTTGAGAAGGCATATGATAGAGTTGATAGAGATGCTCTGTGGAAGGTATTAAGACTATACGGTGTTGGAGGCAAGTTGTTAGGAGCAGTGAAAAGTTTTTATCGAGGATGTAAGGCATGGGTACGAGTAGGAAGAGGGGTAAGTGATTGGTTCTCAGAGAATGTTGGTTTGCGACAGGGGTGCGTGATGTCTCCATGGTTGTTTAATTTGTTTATGGATGGGGTTGTTAGGGAGGTGAATGCAAGAGTTTTGAAAGAAGGGGCAAGTATGCAGTCTGTTGTGGATGAGAGAGCTAGGGAAGTGATTCAGTTGTTGTTCGCTGATGATACAACGGTGGTGGCCTATTCGGGTAAGAAAACGGAGAAACTGGGCACTGAGTTTGGTAAAGTGTATGAAAGAAGAGAGCTGAGAGTAAATGAGAATATGAGGAAGGTTATTAGGTACAGTAGGGTTGAAGGACAAATCAATTGAGAGGTAAGTTTGAATGGATAAAAACTGTTTCGTATGTTTCCTTGCTCCACCTCGCTACCGCGGGAGACAGCGATAAAGGTAAACAATATAGAAATAGAATATATATATATATATATATATATATATATATATATATATATATATATATATATATATATATATATATATATATATATATATATATATATATATTCATTTATTTATTTATTTTCATTTTGCTTTGTCGCTGTCTCCCGCGTTTGCGAGGTAGCGCAAGGAAACAGAGGAAAGAAATGGCACAACCCACCCCCATACACAATGTACACACACACACGCCCACACACGCAAATATACATACCTATACATCTCAATGTACACATATATATACACACACAGACACATACATATATACCCATGCACACAATTCACACTGCCTGCCCCTATTCATTCCCATCGCCACCTTGCCACAAATGGAATACCATCCCCCTCCCCCCTCATGTGTGCGAGGTAGCACTAGAAAAAGGCAACAAAGGCCCCATTCGTTCACACTCAGTCTCCAGCTGTCACGCAATAATGCCCGAAACCACAGCTCCCTTTCCACATCCAGGCCCCACAGAACTTTCCATGGTTTACCCCAGACGCTTCACATGCCCTGATTCAATCCATTGACAGCACGTCAACCCCGGTATACCACATCGATCCAATTCACTCTATTCCTTGCCCGCCTTTCACCCTCCTGCATGTTCAGGTCCGGATCACACAAAATCTTTTTCACTCCATCTTTCCACCTCCAATTTGGTCTCCCACTTCTCCTCGTTCCCTCCACCTCCGACACATATATCCTCTTGGTCAATCTTTCCTCACTCATTCTCTTCATGTGCCCAAACCATTTCAAAACACCCTCTTCTGCTCTCTCAACCACGCTCTTTTTATTTCCACACATCTCTCTTACCCTTACATAACTTACTCGATCAAACCACCTCACACCACACATTGTCCTCAGATATCTCGTTTCCAGCACATCCGCCCTCCTCCGCACAACTCTATCCATAGCCCACGCCTCGTAACCATACAACATTGTTGGAACCACTATTCCTTCAAACATACCCATTGTTGCTTTCCGAGATAATGTTATCGACTTCCACACATTCTTCAAGGCTCCCAGAATTTTCGCCCCCTCCCCCACCCTATGATTCAATTCCGCTTCCATGGTTCCATCCGCTGCAGTTTTTCTCCATTCAAACTTACCTCCCACTTGACTTGACCCTCAACCCTACTGTACCGAATAACCTTGCTCTTATTCACATTTACTCTTAACTTTCTTCTCTCACACACTTTACCAAACTCAGTCACCAGCTTCTGCAGTTTCTCACATGAATCAGCCACCAGCGCTGTATCATCAGCGAACAACAACTGACTCACTTCCCAAGCTCTCTCATCCACAACAGACTTCATACTTGCCCCTCTTTCCAAAACTCTTGCATTCACCTCCCTAACAACCCCATCCATAAACAAATTAAACAACCATGGAGACATCACACACCCCTGCCGCAAACCTACATTCACTGAGAACCAATCACTTTCCTCTCTTCCTACACGTACACATGCCTTACATCCTCGATAAAAACTTTTCACTGCTTCTAACAACTTGCCTCCCACACCATATATTCTTAATACCTTCCACAGAGCATCTCTATCGACTCTATCATATGCCTTCTCCAGATCCATGAATGCTACATACAAATCCATGTGCTTTTCTAAGTATTTCTCACATACATTCTTCAAAGCAAACACCTGATCCACACATCCTCTACCACTTCTGAAACCACACTGCTCTTCCCCAATCTGATGCTCTGTACATGCCTTCACCCTCTCAATCAATACCCTCCCATATAATTTGCCAGGAATACTCAACAAACTTATACCTCTGTAATTTGAGCATTCACTCTTATCCCCTTTGCCTTTGTACAATGGCACTATGCACGCATTCCGCCAATCCTCAGGCACTTCACCATGAGTCATACATACATTAAATAACCTTACCAACCAGTCAACAATACAGTCACCCCCTTTTTTAATAAATTCCACTGCAATACCATCCAAACCTGCTGCCTTGCCAGCTTTCATCTTCCGCAAAGCTTTTACTACCTCTTCTCTGTTTACCAAATCATTTTCCCTAACCCTCTCACTTTGCACACCACTCGACCAAAACACCCTATATCTGCCACTCTATCATCAAACACATTCAACAAACCTTCAAAATACTCACTCCATCTCCATCTCACATCACCACTACTTGTTATCACCTCCTCATTTGCGCCCTTCACTGAAGTTCCCATTTGCTCCCTTGTCTTACGCACTTTATTTACCTCCTTCCAGAACATCTTTTTATTCTCCCTAAAGTTTAATGATACTCTCTCACCCCAACTCTCCTTTGCCCTCTTTTTCACCTCTTGCACCTTTCTCTTGTCCTCCTGTCTCTTTCTTTTATACATCTCCCACTCAATTGCATTTTTTCCCTGAAAAAATCGTCCAAATGCCTCTCTCTTCTCTTTCACTAATAATCTTACTTCTTCATCCCACCACTCACTACCCTTTCTAATCAACCCACCTCCCACTCTTCTCATGCCACATATATATATATATATATATATATATATATATATATATATATATATATATATATATATATATATATATATATATATATATATTATCCCTGGGGATAGGGGAGAAAGAATACTTCCCACGTATTCCCTCCGTGTCGTAGAAGGCGACTAAAAGGGAAGGGAGCGGGGGGCTGGAAATCCTCCCCTCTCAATTTTTTTTTTAATTTTCCAAAACAAGGAACAGAGAAGGGGGCCAGGTGAGGATATTCCCTCAATGGCCCAGCTCTCCGTTCTTAACGCTACCTCGCTAACGCGGGAAATGGCGAATAGTTTGAAAAAAAAAAGAAAAAAAAAAAAAAAAATATATATATATATATATATATATATATATATATATATATATATATATATATATATATATATATATATATATATATATATTATCCCTGGGGATAGGGGAGAAAGAATACTTCCCACGCATTCCTCACGTGTAGAAGGCGACTAAAAGGGACGAGAGCGGGGGGCAACCCCCCTCCCCCTCCTTGTATTTTAACTTTCTAAAAGGGGAAACAGAGGAAGGAGTCACGCGGGGAGTGCTCATCCTCCTTGAAGGCTCAAATTGGTGTGTCCAAATATGTGTGGATGTAACCAAGAGGAGAATAAAGGAGAGACAGGTAGTATGTTTGAGGAAAGGAACCTGGATGTTCTGGCTCTGGGTGAACCGAAGCTCAAGGGTAAAGGGGAAGAGTAGTTTGGGAATGTCATTGGAGTAAAGTCAGGGGTTGGTGAGAGGACAAGAGCAAGGGAAGGAGTAGCACTACTCCTGAAACAGAAGTTGTGGGAGTATGTGATAGAGTGTAAGAAAATAAACTCTAGATTGATATGGGTAAAACTGAAAGTTGATGGAGAGAGATGGATGATTATTGGTGCATATGCACCTGGGCATTAGAAGAAAGATCATGAGAGGCAAGTGTTTTGGGAGCAGCTGAGTGAGTGTGTTAGTAGTTTTGATGCACGAGACCGGGTTATAGTGATGGGTGATGTGAATGTAAAGGTGAGTAATGTGGCAGTTGAGGGAATAATTAGTGTACATGGGGTATTCAGTGTTGTAAATGGAAATGGTGAAGAGCTTGTAGATTTGTGCGCTGAGAAAGGACTGGTAATTGAGAAAACCTGGTTTAAAAAGAGAGATATACATAAGTATACGTATGTGAGTAGGAGAGATGGCTAGAGAGGGTTATTGGATTACGTGTTAATTGATAGGCGCGCGAAAGAGAGACTTTTCGATGTTGATGTGCTGGGAGGTGCAACTGGAGGGATGTCTGATCATTATCTTGTGGAGGCGAAGGTGAAGATTTGAGGAGGTTTTCAGAAAAGAAGAGAGAATGTTGGGGTGAAGAGTGGTGAGAGTAAGTGAGCTTGGGAAGGAGACTTGTGTGAGGAAGTACCAGGAGAGACTGAGTACAGAATAGAAAAAGGTGAGAACAAAGGACGTAAGGGGAGCGGGGGAGGTATGGGATGTATTTAGGGAAGCAGTGATGGCTTGCACAAAAGATGCTTGTGGCATAAGAAGCGAGGGAGGTGGGCAGATGAGAAACGGTAGCAAGTGGTGGGTTGAAGAAGTAAGATTATTAGTGAAAGAGGAGAGAGGCATTTGGACGATTTTTGCAGGGAAGTAATGGAAATGACTGGGAGATGTATAACAGAAACAGGTAGAAGGTCAAGAGAAAGGTGCAAGAGGTGAAAAAGAGGGAAAATGTGAGTTAGCGTGAGAGAGTATCATTGACTTTTAGGGAGAATAAAACGATGTTTTGGAAGGAAGTAAATAAGGTGCGTAAGACAAGGGAACAAATGGAAACATCAGTGAAGGGGGCTAATGGGGAGGTGATAACAAGTAGTGGTGATGTGAGAAGGAGATCGAGTGAGTATTTTGAAGGTTTGTTGAATGTGTGTGACGATAGAGTGGCAGATATAGGGTGTTTTGGTCGAGGTGGTGTGCAAAGTGAGAGGGTTAGGGAGAATGATTTGGTGAACAGAGAAGAGGTAGTAAAAGCTCTGCGGAAGATGGAGGCCGGCAAGACAGCGGGTTTGGATGGTACTGCAGTGGAATTTATTAAAAAAAAAAAAAAAGGGGGTGACTGTGGTCTTCACTGTTCGGTAAGGTTATTCAATGTATGTATGACTCATAGTCTGCTTGAGAATTGGCGGAATGCTTGCATAGTCCCATTGTACAAAGGCAAATGGGATAAAGGTGAGGGCTCAAATTACATAGGTATAAGTTTGTTAAGTATTCCTGGGAAATTATATGGGAGGGTATTGATTGAGAGGGTGAAGGCATGTACCGAGCATCAGACTGGGGAAAAGCAGCGTGGTTTCAGAAGTGATAGAAGATGTGTGGATCAGGTGTTTGCTTTGAAGAATGTATGTGAGAAATACTTAGAAAAGCAAATGGATTTGTATGTAGCATTTATGGATCTGGAGAAAGTATTTGATAGAGTTGACAGAGATTCTCTGTGGAAGGTATTAAGAATATATGGTGTGGGAGGCAAGTTGTTAGAAGTAGTGAAAAGTTTTTATCGAGGATGTAAGGCATGTGTACAAGTAGGAAGAGAGGAAAGTGATTGGTTCTCAGTGAATGTAGGTTTGCGGCAGGGGTGTGTGATGTCTCCATGGTTGTTTAATTTGTTTATGGATGGGGTTGTTAGGGAGGTGAATGCAAGAGTTTTGGAGAGAGGGGCAAGTATGCAGTCTGTTGTGGATGAGAGATCTTGGGAAGTGAGTCAGTTGTTGTTCGCTGATGATACAGCGCTGGTGATTGATTCGGGTGAGAAACTGCGGAAGTGGGTGACTGAGTTCGGGATAGTGTATGAAAGAAGAAAGCTGAGAGTAAATGTGAATAAGAGCAAGGTTATTAGGTACAGTAGGGTTGAGAAACAAGTCAATTGGAAGGTAAGGTTGAATGGAGAAAAACTGGAGGAAGTGAAGTGTTTTAGATATCTGGAAGTGGATTTGGCAGCGGATGGAACCATGGAAGCGGAAGTGAGTCATAGGGTGGGGGAGGGGGCGAAAGTTTTGGTTGCGTTGAAAAATGTGTGGAAGGCGAGAACGTTATCTCGTAAAGCAAAAATGGGTATATTTGAAGGAATAGTGGTTCCGACAATGATGTATGGTTGCGAGGCGTGGGCTATAGATAGAGTTGTGCGGAGGAGGATGGATGTGCTGGAAATGAGATGTTTGAGGACAATATGTGGTGTGAGGTGGTTTGATCGAGTAAGTAATGAAAGGGTAAGAGAGATGTTTGGTAATAAAAAGAGTGTGATTGAGAGAGTAGAAGAGGGTGTTCTGAAATGATTTGGGTACATGGAGAGAATGAGTAAGGAAGGATTGACAAAGAGGATATATGTATCAGAGATGGAGGGAACGAGAAGTGGGAGACCAAATTGGAGGTGGAAAGATGGAGTGAAAAAGATTTTGAGTGATCGGGCCTGAACATGTAGGAGGGTGAAAGGCGTGCAAGGAATAGAGTGAATTGGAACGATGTGGTATACCGGGGTCGACGTGCTGTCAATGGATTGAACCAGGGCATGTGAAGCGTCTGGGGTAAACCATGGAGAGGTCCGTGGTGCCTGGATGTGGAAAGGGAGCTGTGGTTTCTGTGCATTATACATGACAGCTAGAGACTGAGTGTGAATGATTGTGGCCTTTTTTGTCTTTTCCTTGTGCTACCTCGCGCACATGAGGGGGGGGGGGTATCATTACATGTGTGGCGGGGAGGCGACAGAAATGAATAAGGGCAGACAGTATGAATTATGTAAATGTGTATATATGCATATGGCTGTGTGTATATATATATATATTTTTTTTTTTTTTTTGCTTTGTCGCTGTCTCCCGCGTTTGCGAGGTAGCGCAAGGAAACAGACGAAAGAAATGGCCCAACCCACCCCCATACACATGTATATACATATGTCCACACACGCAAATATACATACCTACACAGCTTTCCATGGTTTACCCCAGACGCTTCACATGCCCTGATTCAATCCACTGACAGCACATAACCCCGGTATACCACGTCGCTCCAATTCACTCTATTCCTTGCCCTCCTTTCACCCTCCTGCATGTTCAGGCCCCGATCACACAAAATCTTTTTCACTCCATCTTTCCACCTCCAATTTGGTCTCCCTCTTCTCCTCGTTCCCTCCACCTCCGACACATATATCCTCTTGGTCAATCTTTCCTCACTCATTCTCTCCATGTGTCCAAACCATTTCAAAACACCCTCTTCTGCTCTCTCAACCACGCTCTTTTTATTTCCACACATCTCTCTTACCCTTACGTTACTTACTCGATCAAACCACCTCACACCACACATTGTCCTCAAACATCTCATTTCCAGCACATCCATCCTCCTGCGCACAACTCTATCCATAGCCCACGCCTCGCAACCATACAACATTGTTGGAACCACTATTCCTTCAAACATACCCATTTTTGCTTTCCGAGATAATGTTCTCGACTTCCACACATTCTTCAAGGCTCCCAGAATTTTCGCCCCCTCCCCCACCCTATGATCCACTTCCGCTTCCATGGTTCCATCCGCTGCCAGATCCACTCCCAGATATCTAAAACACTTCACTTCCTCCAGTTTTTCTCCATTCAAACTCACCTCCCAATTGACTTGGCCCTCAACCCTACTGTACCGAATAACTTTGCTCTTATTCACATTTACTCTTAACTTTCTTCTTTCACACACTTTACCAAACTCAGTCACCAGCTTCTGCAGTTTCTCACATGAATCAGCCACCAGCGCTGTATCATCAGCGAACAACAACTGACTCACTTCCCAAGCTCTCTCATCCCCAACAGACTTCATACTTGCCCCTCTTTCCAAAACTCTTGCATTCACCTCCCTAACAACCCCATCCATAAACAAATTAAACAACCATGGAGACATCACACACCCCTGCCGCAAACCTACATTCACTGAGAACCAATCACTTTCCTCTCTTCCTACACGTACACATGCCTTACATCCTCGATAAAAACTTTTCACTGCTTCTAACAACTTGCCTCCCACATCATATATTCTTAATACCTTCCACAGAGCATCTCTATCAACTCTATCATATGCCTTCTCCAGATCCATAAATGCTACATACAAATCCATTTGCTTTTCTAAGTATTTCTCACATACATTCTTCAAAGCAAACACCTGATCCACACATCCTCTACCACTTCTGAAACCACACTGCTCTTCCCCAATCTGATGCTCTGTACATGTCTTCACCCTCTCAATCAATACCCTCCCATATAATTTACCAGGAATACTCAACAAACTTATACCTCTGTAATTTGAGCACTCACTCTTATCCCCTTTGCCTTTGTACAATGGCACTATGCACGCATTCCGCCAATCCTCAGGCACCTCACCGTGAGTCATACATACATTAAATAACCTTACCAACCAGTCAACAATACAGTCACCCCCTTTTTTAATAAATTCCACTGCAATACCATCCAAACCTGCTGCCTTGCCAGCTTTCATCTTCCGCAAAGCTTTTACTACCTCTTCTCTGTTTACCAAATCATTTTCCCTAACCCTCTCACTTTGCACACCACTCGACCAAAACACCCTATATCTGCCACTCTATCATCAAACACATTCAACAAACCTTCAAAATACTCACTCCATCTCCTTCTCACATCACCACTACTTGTTATCACCTCCCCATTTGCGCCCTTCACTGAAGTTCCCATTTGTTCCCTTGTCTTACGCACTTTATTTACCTCCTTCCAGAACATCTTTTTATTCTCCCTAAAATTTAATGATACTCTCTCACCCCAACTCTCATTTGCCCTTTTTTTCACCTCTTGCACCTTTCTCTTGACCTCCTGTCTCTTTCTTTTATACGTCTCCCACTCAATTGCATTTTTTCCCTGCAAAAATCGTCCAAATGCCTCTCTCTTCTCTTTCACTAATACTCTTACTTCTTCATCCCACCACTCACTACCCTTTCTAATCAACCCATCTCCCACTCTTCTCATGCCACAAGCATCTTTTGCGCAATCCATCACTGATTCCCTAAATACATATAAATACATATAAATATATATACATATAAATACATATATATACATATAAATACATATAAATATATATATATATATATATATATATATATATATATATATATATATATATATATATATATATATATATATATACATATATATATATATATATATATATATATATATATATATATATATATATATATATATATATATATATATGTGTGTGTGTGTGTGTGTGTGTGTGTGCATAAGTTGAGATGTATAGGTATGTATAAGTGCGTGTGTGGACGCCTATGTATATACATGTGTATGTGGGTGGGTTGGGCCATTCTTTCGTCTGTTTACTTGCGCTACCTCGCTAAAGCGGGAGACAGCGACAAAGTATAATAAATGAATAAAAAACAAATATATATATATATATATATATATATATATATATATATATATATATATATATATATATACTTTAGCCTGAACCAAGTGCCCATTTTATTGACCACTCCAAAAGTGGATGAATGCTGGACAAACTGCAGGATTCGAACTCATGATGTATGGATTGCAGAGCGGTAGTTAACACTTCCAACTAATCAGGACAATTTGTGTAGAATTTTCTTGGGTAATGTTCAACTTCATGATTTCTGGTTATGACATTGAAAACAAAAATCAATACAACTAAAAACACGCAAAAATATAATAGAAAAAAGATGGAACAAGTAACTTGCCTTTCTGAAGATAGTCGAGGTACTGATCCAACTCTCTGGTTACACAGCTGATGAATCACGCACGAGACAACGAAATCTTTACACATGTCAGACACAAGAACTAAGGATCTTTTCCACACTACCGTGAACTGAAGGTTCACAATAAGAGAGGCCTGTTGCTGCACTGGACTAACTACAGTGACTGACGTGTGGGTCTTCACACGCCGGATTCCTGAGGGGCAGTGACGTCACGGTTGACCACCCCCCACCATCGCCTGCTTCGTCGGTGTTCGGAACATTTAAGTCGAGACTTTTCAAACATACAATGTGCGTTTCAGCAGGATTTTCTCCTCCTCTTCCACTGGTGAGAACATTGCTTCTTGTTCCTGGTCCTCCTTGTAATCATAGACTGAAATGCTCACCTTTTTTTAAACAGGATTTGAATTGTTATCGACACGTGTTTCGGTACAGTTCGAAATCTAATATTGGTCTTTTGCCTGTTTTCATGCTTTGTTGTGCTAGCGAAAATCTTTCCCCTCCCTCTCTTCTCTGTTGAAGGGGGTCTATGTGAACACTAAGCCATTTCAGCATCAACCTCAGTGATGATTTACGTGAGCACAGAGACTAATAATGCTTGATAACAGTCCAATGGTTCATGTGATGCTACCTTAATACAGGCTTTACGAACATATGAATCCTATGTTTGATTGATCATAATCATCATATATAATTGTGCAATGGCTTACTTTATGTCAATGCCTCAAGTAGAGGATCGGCAGCCAGCAAAGGAAGTATTTCATGTGACGTGATGACGAAAATAGACGATGTATTTCATTGATAGAACGAAATCAAAGATACTTATATATTTCCCAGGTTAAAAGATATTAAAAATAATTTTTTTCTAACTTTTATGAAAGAAAATTACATAAAGCGAAATTTTTGATTCATCGTAACAGTTTCTAACATGTGTATTACCATTTGGGATTTTTTCGACCAGTACGAAGTTAGTGGAAGAAATTAGATTGAAAACAACACAAAAGATTAAACTAATCTATGCCACCATAACCTAACCCAACCTATGCCACCATAACCTAACCTAACCTAACCTATGCCACCATAACCTAACTTAACCTATGCCACCATAACCTAACCCAACCTATGCCACCATAACCTAATCTAACCTAACCTATGCCACCATAACCTAACTTAACCTATGCCACCATAACCTAACCCAACCTATGCCACCATAACCTAATCTAACCTAACCTATGCCACCATAACCTAACCCAACCTATGCCACCATAACCTAACCTAACCTAACCTATGCCACCTTAACCTAACTTAACCTATGCCACCATAACCTAACCTAACCTAACCTATGCCACCATAACCTAACTTAACCTAACCTATGCAACTATAACCCAACCTAATTAACCTAACCTATGCCACCATAACCTAACCTAACCTAACCCAACCTAACCTAACCTTCACATAAGAGAAAACAATATGAATTTAAAATTCGCATGTTACTGTATAATTTATCAATAGAAATAAATCGTTTAATGTGGTTTACGTCAGTTTAAGTCAATACGGACGCAACCCTAATTTACAGTCCATCTGTCCAGAAGACGCCAGCTTCCTTAATGAAGTTAAAGAATTTGTAACACAACATGATAGTAACCTTACCAGTCAGTGGGCACTTCTCTGTACAGTATCTGAGCAACAGATGTTACTTTTATTCTGTCGAATCTTCAAATTCTCGCCTTTGATATCTAAAGTGTATTTCTTTTTTCCTTTTTTCAAAGTTTGGAGGCTTTCGTCAAGGACAAAAGTCCACATCAAGGATGAGCCTTAACTAAGAGCGAAGTTAATGAAAGGGAAAAAGAGCAGACAAGGTAGAGTATTTACGAATTTTGAAGAAAGTGAAAAACCTGTCTTTTTATAACGTGCCAGGACGTAGTTATTGGGAAAGACATGAGAGGGTAGAGAGTTCCAAACCTTCGAGGTGGAGGGAAAGTAACAGTTTTCAAAGCGGCCCACCCTTAAGTTGCCAACGGCCACACAGTAATCATGTGACGCAGCAGTTTGCCGAGTATTGTGAGGTCTAGCTAATGGTGGGGACACACAAGCAGCCAGCTCTCGGGTGCAAAAACCAAAGTTATACCTATAGAAGAGGAGAAGTGAACCAACTTTGCGATGTAAGACAAGCGGGTCAATTTGGAAGAGTTTATAAGTCGAACTGCTTTCGACTAAACTCTGTCAAATAAGGATACAGAGCTAGAAATTGCTGACGGCATAGAATTCATTGGGGTCTACACACGATAGAAAAAAAATATCTTACCAATATTGTGTGAAATAATATGACACGACGGACGAAAGATTTTCAGATATGCCCATTGGTCTGGACTCACATCGGTAGCTCTGATTTTCATATCGTAATATAGCTGTTGCTAAGCAGCATTTCCCGTCATTTGTAATGATAGTTATATTGTTTTTATATTTAGATGTAAAGAGATGTACAGTGAAGTGATCATAATTATTAGGAAATGTGTCTCCCAATTACGTTCACTAACCTTAGCAAGACAACACGAGTCGTAGTGATCATTTCGAAATTCTTCGAACCCTCAGGTAAGACATTTTTTTTACCGTGTGTACATCAGAGCCAACAGCCCAAGGGAGGAGTGTCATAAAAGTAGACAACAGTCAAAAAGCGAAAACAAGAGGCCTTAAAAGAGGCTGAAAAGCAACCTAACCTCGTCCCTATCTCAGTGTGGCCAAGAATCCAGTCTGTATAGTGTGAGGTTCTGACTGGAGGTATGGATATGAACGCAGCAGATGGCCTGTCTGGTAGTAGATGACAACTCTCCAGTAATTCATCAGGAGTGAAGGGTCGATAATACAATTGTTCATCAAACTTCAACATTCAGAAGAAGGAACTTTAGAAGATGACCAGATGATGTATCCGGGGAATTAAGCTCAGATTGTGACCCCCAGTGAAGGACACTATCATCCCAGTACCAGTAAGATACGATGAGGAAGAGGGAGAGGAAAACATCGAAAAGGTTAAGAGTGACAGAAACAGACTACGAAAGGATCTTGACCCACACCAGGAACATGATCCTTAAGAAAATCTCTCCCTATGTCCTGAAAAACGTGTACAGAAACACTCGACACGAGGCTTGGAATATGGCTCATCACTGGAAAGAATGAAGTGTTCACGGGAGCGGAAGAACGCAACCGTCGTACTTATCTTTAAGAACGAAAGGAGCTCGATAAATTACCCCGGATTACAGAGCCGTCTCGCTGACGAGTGTGGTCCGCTCAATACTGGGAAAGATCACTTGCATCGGAAGACTAAAGTGACTAACACCAGGATAACAGAGAAGGAAGACCACTCACGAGATATCTCGTAGACGTCTATGAACCAGTAAGTTCCGGTTTAGGTAAGAGAGATGGATGAGTGAACTGTGTGTTCCGGGTCCGTCAGCAGCCGCTTGACTCTACTACACCCACATACTAGGCTGGTGAAGAAGTTGAGTTTTCAACAAGGCCTGAGGGGAAGACTCGTTCCCCAGACAGATGTGCATCCTGGAGGAAGAGAACAGAGGCTGCATAGTAGTGGCATCTTGTTAGAATGACCTGAGGTTATGAGACGAGATATGGTAAGGCCTCGGTCTTGTAACAATTGTTTTGATCTAAGACTAATTTGCCAGAAGGACTGGATATAGAACTGGACTCTCACCTACATATATATGCAGATGATTTCATGATCATGATTAAAGAAACGGCGATGACTGTATCAACCTACAGGTGGAACTTAAAGTGTACACAACACAACGAATGATAAATATAGTTTGCATCAAGATAACCTGACACACATAATGATGCCTACCACACTTGACTGAGCCTGGCAGCCTGCCACTACTGTACACTCTATATACATACGGAACGTCATCTCTAACGAACACTTCCTGAGACGGACACAACCATAGCGTCCTTCATTATCTCTACGTCTGACAGTCTGACAATATTCTTGTCCTAGATGATGATATACCAGGAGGGTGTGACATACCCACACTTCTTCTAGTATCAAGTTCAGCGCAGCGTCGAGTAATAAACATGCAGGTTACTCTAGCGGTGCTAAACGCAACTAAAATGAAAAATGGTAATTGATTTATCACAGAAAATATCAAGTAATTAAGGGGTTCCTAACCTTTCTTAAACTCTTAGGTGTTAGAATAGGGGTCTTTATAGGCTTATATTGGGAGTTTGTTTATTTACGTCTTCCTTACGTAACATACAATACTGATGGTAGTTTTATATGATAATAAATTTGATTAATTCATTCAGTTGATGTATCCATTTAGTTCACAGATTTGATCCTGATATCTATCATCATTATAATTACGTACCTAAGCATCTTACCTCTGACGTGTGAAGGTAAAATATATCACAATACGTGATCAACTATACTTCTATAAAACCATTATTCTCTGACTCTGCATTAATCATAGTACCCACAGTTATGTATATCTCGTACATGATGAACATTGTGACGCTGAATATTTGATGTGACTTATTTTCCAGGTCGGTCCTGGTGTAAACATTGTCTCCCAGGTGGTAGTCAGCCACCGACCAGTGATGTACGCTAGTGCTAATACCAGTCTGGGTGTTATTACGAAGGTTAGTGATCGCTACGCAGTGAGCCAGCACTTCAGCAGTTATCAAGTGTCACTCCCTTACACCAGGTACTTGGTTTTTCTTACTGCCTTACCCATGTGTGTGTGTGTGAGAAGGGGAGGCCTGCAACCTGCTTGAGCCGCGTCGATGTGTGTGTGTGTGTGTGGTAGGAGGGTAGGGGGTCAGAGAAAATGTAACCACACTTGTTTCTCTACGCATTATTGTTTAAGACGTTGATTTGTTCACATGAACGTATAGCCTCTCATCTTCCTCTTACATGCCTTGTGTTAATGAACACATCTGCATACCACAAATTGTTATTAGATATTAACAGTAGGTCACATGTTGGTCATTAAGGGTTAACCACAAGCTATTAAAGGTCATTCTAAGTCATTTACTGGACGTCAGAAGTTACCCTCTTCGGTATAAACCGTTGGTAACAGGACATGGACTTGGGAAAGCCAAGTAACAGAATACCTGACGGTCTCTGACTGGTTAATCTGCTGGAGGACAGTGTATCAGAGAACGTGAAAAAAAACACAATAGATGAAATGATGAATTTGTGAGGAGGTATCAGATGGAAGACAGATCATAGGACGGACAGATGACAGATGACCTGATGGTCTACGGGGAGTTTAATCTACGTAGATGAAGACGTGGTGCTGAAGCCAATCTTAACAGTGAGGGGTAGAGATGGGATCATAACTTGGGTTTTACCTACAATACTGTGTGTGTACTGTGCAACCACAGCGGAGTGGGTTAATGTGCAGCAGAACTATGGGTGACGTGGCTGCTACAGTCTCTGGTGTGTGGGTGACGTGGTAGGTACAGTCTCTGGTGTGTGGGTGACCTGGTAGTTACAGCCTCTGGTGTGTGGGGGACGTGGTAGGTACAGTCTCTGGTGTGTGGGGGACGTGGTAGGTACAGTCTCTGGTGTGTGGGGGACGTGGTAGGTACAGTCTCTGGTGTGTGGGTGACCTGGTAGTTACAGTCTCTGGTGTGTGGGTGACCTGGTAGTTACAGTCTCTGGTGTGTGGGGGACGCGGTCGGTACAGTCTCTGGTGTGTGGATGACGTGGTAGTTACAGCCTCTGGTGTGTGGGGGACGTGGTAGTTACAGCCTCTGGTGTGTAGATGACGTGGTAGTTACAGCCTCTGGTGTGTGGGGGACGTGGTAGTTACAGCCTCTGGTGTGTAGATGACGTGGTAGTTACAGCCTCTGGTGTGTGGGGGACGTGGTAGTTACAGCCTCTGGTGTGTGGGGGACGTGGTAGTTACAGCCTTTGGTGTGTGGGTGACGTGGTAGTTACAGCCTCTGATGTGTGGATGACATGGTAGTTACAGTTTGTAAGACATGGAGGATAGCCATGTCTCGTGATAGCCAGTATTACAGCTGCTGTGTTGATGGGAACCTTCCGATGATGTTTATGTCTAATCATTTTTCTCCATCGTTGTGGACCTTTCCCATGTTTTTCCAGTCCTGGTGAAATGATTAGGGTACAAGTCTCCTGGAGAAACTCGTATGTTAACAAGGCAGACCCGGGAATATAGTGTATTCGCCGGTCTATTCATGATGCCTGAAACGATTGTAGTATATCTGGCGATACCAGAAACCTACCAGTGTGAAGACCACATTGTGTTGAAGCCCGATCGTGTTAAGACGACACAGTGTTCAGATCTGCCAGTGTTAAGACTACACAGTGTTCAGATCTGTCAGTGTTAAGACTACACAATGTTCAAATTGTCAGTATTAAGACTACACAGTGTTCAGATCTGTCAGTATTAAGACTGCACAGTGTTCAGATCTCTCAGTGTTAAGACTACACACTGTTTAGATCTGTCACTGTTCAGGTCTGTCAGTGTTATGACTACACAGTGTTACGATCTGTCAGTATTAAGACTACACAGTGTTCAGATCTCTCAGTGTTAAGACTACACCCTGTTCAGGTCTGTCACTGTTCAGATCTGTCAGTGTTAAGACTACACAGAGTTAGGATCTGTCAGTGTTGAGACTACACAGTGTTCAGATCTGTCGGTGTTAAAACTACACAGGATTTATATTTGTCAGTATTAAGACTACACGGTGTTCAGATCTATCAGTGTTAAGATTACAAATTGTTGAATTTTGTCAGTGTCAAGACTACACAGTGTTCAGCTTTATCATTGTTAAGATTAAAACAGTGTTCAATCTGTCAGTATTAAGACTACACAGTGTTCAGGTCTGTCAGTGTTAAGACTACACAGTTTTCAGATCAGTCAGTGTTAAGACTACACAATGTTCAGATCAGTCAGTGTTAAGACTACACAGTGTTCAGATCTGTCAGTGTTAAGACTACACGGTGTTCAGATCTGTCAGTATGAAGACTACAAAGTTTTAAGCTCTGTAGATGTTGACTACACAGTGTTCAGCTTTATCGTTAAGACTAAAACAGTGTTCAATCTGTCAGTATTAAGGCTACACAGTGTTCAGGTCCGTCAATCTTAAGATTACACAGTGTTCAGATCTATCAGTGTTAAGACTACACAATTTTCAGATCTGTCAGTGTTAAGACTACAAAGTGTTCAGCTATATCATTGTTGAGACGATACAATGTTCAGATCTGTCAGTGTTAAGACTACAAAGTGTTCAGCTATATCATTGTTGAGACGATACAATGTTCAGATCTGTCAGTGTTAAGACATCAGCTGTTCAGATCTTCAGTGTTAAACTAACAGTGTTCAATCTGTCAGTGTTAAGATCACAGTGTTCAATCAGTCAGTGTTAAGACTACACGGTGTTCAGGTACGTCATTGTTAAGATCCATGTTCAGTCTCATTTAAGACTACAATGTCAGATCTTCAGTGTTAAAACACAGTTTAATGTCAGTTTAAGATACCAGTGTTCGATCTGTCATGTTAAGACTAACAGTAGTCAATCTGTCAGTGTTAGACTACCAATTTCAGATCGTCAGTGTTAAGACTACAGTGTTCAGCTCTGTCAGTGTTAAGACTACACAGTGTTCATTCGTTATTTGTTAAGATCTGACATTTACTTTCAGAAAAAAAAAAAAAAAAAAAAAAAAAAAAAAAAAAAAAAAAAAAAAAAAAAAAAAAAAAAAAAAAAAAAAAAAAAAAAAAAAAAAAAAAAAAAAAAAAAAAAAAAAAAAAAAAAAAAAAAAAAAAAAAAAAAAAAAAAAAAGGTTGATAATGTGTCTTACTTGTTGTCAGTTTACTGTTGTATCCGTAGTTTCATTGTAAACAGTTATATTTTGTGTTAAGACACTTTGCAGAGAACAGGTTCATGTCAATAACCAGTGTAGTCGTCTTAATACACTAGATTTGTTAAGACTCACAGTGTTCATATCGTCCGTTTAGTTACGATTTTTCTGTTATTTAAATTACAATGTCGTCTCATGTTAAATCACAATGTTCAATTCAGTGTAAAGCTTATCATATCGTTTAAGCTAACAGTGTTGATACAGTGTAAACTCATGTCAGTTGTCAGTTTAAGACTCACAGTTTCTTCAGTTTTAAGACTACAATTTTTGTCAGTGTTAAGAAACAGGTTTTTACATTCTTAGTGTTAAAATACACATGTTAGATCTTAGTGTTAAGACAAGTTTTCAGAACACATTCAGATTCTGTGTTAAGATACACAGTGTTCGATTAGTCATGTTAAGACTACTGTGTTCAGTTCTTCAGTGTTAAGACTACTCTGTTCAGATCTGTCAGTTTAAGATTACACAGTTCAGATCTGTCAGTGTTAAGACTAAGTGTCAATGCGTGTAAGTATGCGCAGTTAGATCGTCAGTGTTAAGACTACACGTGTTCAAATTGTTCAGTGTTAAGAATACACAGTGTTAATCTGTTCATGTTAGTACGTACAGACAGTTCTCAGTGTTAAGACTAACATGTTCAGTGTCAGTGTTAAGACGACACTGTCAATCTGTCATTAGACTACACGTTCAGATCTCTCAGTTAAATCAACAGTGTTCAGATCAGTCATGTTAAGACTACACAGTGTTCAGATCTGTCAGTGTTAAGACTACATATTGTTCACTCTGTCAGTGTTAAGAGTCAGCTGTGTTCAGTTCTGTCAGTGTTAAGACTACACACTTTCAATATGTCAGTGTAAATGCTACACAGTGATCAGATCTGTATTAAGACTATACAGTGTTTGGATCTGACAGTGTTAAGACTACGCAGCGTCCAGATCAGTCACTGTTAAGACTTCACAGTGTTCAGCTATATGAGTGTTAAGACTACACAGTATTCAGCTCTGTTAGTGTTAAAACTACTCAGTTTTAGTCCTGGTAGTGTTAAGACTACACAGTGTTCAGTTCTGTCAGTGTTAAGACTAACAGTGTTCAGATCTGTCAGTGTTAAGACTACGCTGTTCAGATCAGTCAGTGTTAAGACTACACAGTTTCAGCAAGTAGTGTTAAGACTACACAGTGTTCAGTCTTCAGTGTTAAACTCACAGTGTTTAATAAACTCAGTGTTAAGATACACTCGTTCAGATTCTAGTGTTAAACCACAGTGTTAGATCTGTCAGTGTTAAGACTACATAGTTTCAGTCTGTCATGTTAACTTCACAGTGTTCAGTTGTCAATTAAGACTACACAGTGTTCAGATTTGTCATGTAAGATACCAGCGTTCAGATCTGTCAGTGTTAAGACACATGTTCATGTCGTTAAGTCACAGTGTTAATCTGTGTACACAGTGTTCAGAATCGTCAGTGTTAAGACTAACATTGTTCAATCTGTTAGTTAAGACTACCATGTTCAAGTCAGTCAGTGTTAGACTACACAAGTTCCAATTGTCAGTCAGTTTAAGACTACACAGTGTTCAGTCTGTGCAGTGTTAAGATAAACAGTGTTATCTTAGTAACTGTACACTGTGTCTAGATTCATCTCAGTGTTAAGGTACAAGTGTCAGTATGTCAGTGTTAAGACTTACAATGTTCAGAGCTGTCAGTGTAAGACTACACAGTTTAGACTCTGTCAGTTAAGACTACACAGTGTTCAGTATTCGTGTTAAGAACTACCAGTGTTCAGTCTGTCAGTGTAAGTACAACTGTACTGTTCAGATCTGTCAGTGTTAAGACTACAAGTTGTTCAGCTGTCAGTGTTAAGAAACCGTGTTCAGTCTTCAGTGTTAAGACTACGCAGTTCAGATTGTCAGTGTTAAATACAGTGTTTAGATCTGTCAGTTATGAAACTACAGTGTTCAGATTGATCAGTTGTTAATGATACAAGTGTTCAGGTCTGTCAGTCTTCAGACTATACAATGTTCAGATCTGTCAGTGGTAAAACTACGCAGTGTTCAGATCAGTCAGTGTTAAGACTACACAGTGTTCATATCAATTGGTGTTAACACTGCATAATGTTCAATCTGCCAATGTTAAAACTACTCCGTGCTCAGATCTGTCAGTGTTAAGACTACACAGTGTTCAGCTGTCAGTGTTAAGACTACACTGTTTAGGTCTGTCAGTGTTAAGACTAAACTGTGTTGAGATCTGTCAATGTTAGACTATAAAGGGTTTGGATCTGTCAGTGTTAAGACTACACATTGTTCAGGTCTGTCAGTGTTAAGACTACACTGAGTTCAGATCTGTCAGTGTTAAGACTACAAAGTGTTCAGCTGTCAGTGTTATAGTGCACAGTGTTTAGATCTGTCAGTATCAAACCTACATATTGTTTAGGTTTGTCAGTGTCAAGACTACACAGTGTTCTGAACTGTCAGTATTAAGACTAGACAGTGTTCAGATCTGCCAATGTTAAGACTACGCCTGCTCAGATCTGTCAGTGTTAGGACTACACAGTGTTCAGATCTGTCAGTGTTAAGACTGCACAGTGTTCAGATCTGTCAGTGTTAAGACTACACATTGTTCAGGTCTGTCCGTGATAAGATATACGACCGTGTCTTCCGCAGCCCGCCCATCTATGTTAATATTATCATGGTTAACAATAAACATTACAGTTTTCGGAACAGCTTCTAATCATCGTTACCATTTACATCTATTGAATTTTTCTAAGATTTACATCTGGTAATAATTGTTACTAATCACAAGCAGATCTCTGACTATCGTAGATGTTATTATTGCCTCACAAATGTTAATGTTACCCTTGGTTGGTGTTTATTAACGTTTTCTGTGATGAGTTGTCCTTGTGTATGGTTATTTAAGGGGGAACTAAGCAATGGGGTTTGAGCAACGCTTTATTACCTATTTCTAATTATTTGCTTTAATGGAAGAAAGGGAATACCTATGATGAATTATACTACTGTTTTCTACTTTCTTGGCTCTAGCCTTCGTATGAACTCTGGCCAGTATATTAGTGATCTGCCTGAATAGTGTAAGAGAAATGTTGGACAAGTTGAGAACATCAGTAAAGAAATGATATATATATATATATATATATATATATATATATATATATATATATATATATATATATATATATATATATATATATATATATATAATTAATGTTTGCTGGTTACTTCAAGATACATGAGCTTTGTCATTTGTCTGGCCGTTGGAGGTCGGGGGATCTGTGAGCAGAGGTTAGTGAAGTGTGAGGCAGATGTAAGATTCTTACATTTACTTGGTCTTTGGCGGTTGATTATAAAATGGTTAGGGTAGGAGGGGTCTAGTGCTGCTGTATAGAATGTAGTGCTGAGTATGTTAAGGTGAGACTGTACTGGGAGGAACTTTGTGTCATTGTGTTAAATATTTGTAGTTGCTAGACAGCGAGAGATTGTTCCGAATAAACTATTTTGTGTGGTTTGCAGCTTTGCTGTATTTTCTGGTGCGAGGATGAGGCAGGTGAGGTATAGTTTAAAGTGGAGCAAAAGGCTTGTTTGTATTGGATGTTTAGGGAGTCTTTTTCTTGTTCAAATTTGGTGCTCGTTAGCATTCTGAGGACATCTGGTTTTGTGTGGTGCTTTTGTGTTGATGTTATCGATGTGGGAAGAGAATGTCATGTGTGTGTGTCGCAGGTGAAGTCTAGAATGTCTGCTTTTTTTTCAGAGGGAGTTATTATTCAAGGTGACGGGGATGTGACCTGGATTCGTGTCTGTCGGGGGTCAAAAGTGAATGTTTGGTTTATTTTATATAGGTTGCATTAAATCAGGTCATCTGCTGTTGATATTATATTGTCGGGCATTAGTTAGAGTAAGAGTTGGTTGACTTGATAAGATCTCAGGTTGTTTGTGTGGATAAACTTGATGACAAAACAACCTTCTGTCTTTAATGTTGTTTGGTTCCCTGCGGCTGCTTGTGTAGCCACGACTCGTGAAAGAATAGTCTGGCTTTTTTTAAAACACAGACAACTGTATAATAGATGGTTTCCCTTCCATCTATCAGATTTGGTTGACCATTTTTATGTTTAAGTTGGGGATATATTTTGACATGTGCTTTTCTCAAATAAAGATTTCTGTGGCCTCGGTGTATACATGTCAGGTTTAACAGGTGTAGAGTCAGGCAGTGAGATATAAACGGAGTACGTCATCTCCATTTCACTCTCGTCTCAAGTTTCAAGATGCAGGCAGGCAAGACAACGTGTTTCATATCCATGTTATAAATCATATCTTAGTAAGCACACAGGCCTTGCCTATACTGGGACATTAAGATCTTGGAGGATTCCAAATCAACAATGACCATTTGTCTTGTTAGATTATATTTAAGGAAACTACGATCATCGTCTGTGTTTATCACTGTAAGGTTGTGAAGGGCCGCTGTCATCGTCCAGCACATGACAGCCGAATGTGTCCATTGGTTGATCTTCCCCAGCCCACACCACAAGGCAAATGTCTGCCAAGTGGTCCAAGTTCGTGTTAAGTGAATATTCATGGTAAGTTGTGTATGTAGAATATGGGTGTAGAATATGGTGGTGTTATACTTCATAATAACGACAAAAGCTGGCTCATCAATAGTCCTCAAAGACGATATTGGTTGTCGAAATATGGATCACAGAAAGTTCCTGTATAGCATCATGTTCATGACAAAAGTTTCTTAGGTTCATTTTGTTGCGATCATGTTTCGTTAGGTCAGCTGCTGTTGGCATGGTGTTGTCAGGCATTAGTTGTAATATAATATGGTCAATTGAGCGAGATCTCAAGTTGTTTACATGGATCAGTCTGGAGGCAGAATGATCAGTTGTCTTTGATGTTGTTACGATGCTTGTGGCTGCTTATGTTGCCACTGTTAGTGAAGGTAGAGTCTGGCTCTTCTTCCTAAACAGAGACTATTGTTGTCTCGAGGGTTTCCCTTTTATCCATCGGATTCAGTTCCTTCTTCTCAACTTACTTTTCGTGTTGATGGCTCCAGTCATGGACAAAAGTTCACACCAAGGCTGGGACTCAGTTGAAATATAGAGAAAATTATGAAGCAGAAAAGGATAAGACAAGGGGAAGTAATTACGAATTTTGGAGGAAGTGAAAAGCCTGTCTTTTGAAATGTGTCAAGTCATAGTTATTGGGAAAGCCATGAGAGGGTAGAGAGTTCCAAAGCCTTGAGGTAGGGAAAGAAATAGTTGTCAAAACGGCCTACCCTTGAGTTACTAGTGTCCACACTATAATCATGTGACGCAGCAGCTTGCCGAGTATTGTGTGGTCTAGCCAGTGGTAGAGGCACACAAGCAGCCACCTCTCGGGAGCAAAAACCAAAGTAATACCTATAGAAGAGGGAAAGTGAACCAGCATTGCGACGTGGGACAAGGTGGTCAAGTTTGGAAGTTAGCCCGGGAGTGTTTATACGTCGAACCGCTTTCGACTCTGTCAAGTAAGGATGCAGAGCTAGAACCACCCAAGATGTGAGAGCAGTACTTCATACAAGGAGAAATCAGTCCTTTGTAACGGAGCATCTGTTCAGAAGAAAGGGAGTCTCATTATCTTAACAGGACTCCAAAGTTTCTTCGAGACAGACGTAGCCTTCTTTTTCCGAAATGTAGGGTTCTCAAGAAAGACTGGATGTTACAGTAATACCAAGTATGTTCATTGACTCAAGAGGCGGAATTACAGAACTGTCAAAGGAGAGACAAGAGTTGTGAGAAATTCCCGATAGAGAGATGGGCAGAAACTAGGTCTTGGAGGCATTAAACCTAACTACATTTCGTCTACCCCACTGAGATATCCTGTACAAGTTTACTGAGGAAGCTGTGTCAGGATGAGATGCAGATCGAGTGAGAGAACAAGCAGATTTGAAGGATATGGGTGGAAAGCAATGGTGAGCCATAAGCGTACGAGTCCATTTGGTTATATGTGGAAGTAAGGAAATCGTTGAAAAAAAGGAGAAAAAGTATAAAAGGACAGGACAGAACCTTGTGGGACGCCGCTGTTGATAAAGAAAAGGGGTTGAGGCTGATCCATCAATAACCACAGAGATAGATCGGCCGGAGAGGAAGCTAGATATGAAGGAACAAAGTGAGAGAGGGAAGCTTAGAGATGAGGCCCTGATTCCAATCCCTGTCAAAGGTTTTGAATAAGTTAAAGAAAACTACACATGACTCCCCAAAATCTTTCAGGGATGATGATCAGACATTAGTAAGATAAGAAAGAATATCACCAGTGGATTTTGCCTTACGAAAGCCATAATGGTGACCAGAGAAAAGACTGTGAGATTCAAAGCGTTTTAGGATATAGGAGTTGAGGAGGATTCAGACATTGGAAATGGTAGATGTCAAAGCAACAGGACGATAGTCAGAGGAGTCAGAACGGTCACCCTTCTTAGGGATGGGATGTACCAACGGATGCTTCCAGGAAGAAGGAAAGGTTTTGATCTTTTTGAATAGAAACGGAACAGACGAGCAAGCTCAGGTACAACTTCAAAGGCTCACCTTTTTCAGTACATGAGGATGGATGCCATCAGGTATAGAAGCCTTGCTTGTCTCCAGAGAGAAAAGCGCTTTTCGGCCAGTCAGAAAAGAGATTACGGGAAGAGTCCTAGGATTAGTAAGAGGAGCATCATGGGGTGAAGGAATGTTAGAGTCATCCAAGGTAGAGTTAGAGGAGAAACGGGAACCAAACAAAGTTGCTTTGTGTACGAGAGAGACAGCTATGGTATCGTCAGACCGGAAAAGAAGGAAAGGTAGAGCGACAAAAGTTGTTAGAGATGTCCTTAGCTAAAGACCAGAAAAACCTATCAGTGGATGACGAGGAGAGGTTATCACACTTCCTTTGAATACAGGAACGCTTTCTCTCACAGTTAACGTCATTGCAATGATTACAGGCAGTTATGAAAGTTGATTGGGAGTCGGAGGAAGGAGAGTTATTCCAAGCTCAATATGCCTGATCCCTTGCATGAATGGCCTCAGAACAGGAACAGTTGAACCATGGACTGGGAGAAAAGGTCGTCTTGGAGGAGGAGGAGGGGATAAATGCTTCCATTCCCGCGAGAATAACCTCTGCTATTCGTTTGGCGGAGACATTGGCGTCAACAAATAAGGGACTGATTTACCCAAGGAAAATCAGAAAAGAAGTTACGTAAGTTATTCCAGTCAGCTTTGTTCAGGTTTGTTCAGGTGCCAGTATTTACGTTCAGAAGTGGCTGCTGGAAGGGGAGGTGCCATTAGAATAGATACATTTATGAGAGTGTGATCAAATGAACCAAGTGGGGGCGAGATTGTGTATTTTCAGCGAGTTGGACTAGAGGTGAATAACAAATCCAAAAGGTCAGGGAATTGTGGGAGATAATTTACTCTAAACGACTAAGAATGGAAAGCGTGAGGGCTTCGATCCCTCCACAGTCCGTATGAGAGATATTCAACCATTCCCTATGGTGAACGTTGAAATCCCGAGGTAGAGGATCTCGGCTTGCGGGTGGGAGGACGTCACAGTCTCACGGCAGGAGTTTAGATAGTCGAAGAAGGATATAAAATGTGTAGAATTAGGAGAGCAGTAGACGAAACAGAGGAAAAGTGTGGAAGTTGGGAGACAGACTTTAAGCCCGATAACATCAAAGTTTGGAGGCCCGAGGTCCTTGAGGCGCACAGCAGGTGTCTTGATGTTGGAATAAGCACAAACACCACCTTTGAACCGGAATCACGAGTGGAGATTACAGTTGAATACGAAAAAGGGACAAGCGAAAACATTATACAACTAAATCTCAGAGAGAAGTAGATGTTAGGAGAAGTACTGGACAGATGGTGGTCAACAGAGGAGAGGTTACAAGAGCGACAACGAATGTTGGTATAGTGAATAGAAAAAAAAGGAAGGTCTAACAGAAAGGTCGTAGGAGGGGCCGGTACCACTGCTGTCTGATCCCTCCCTCTCACTGGCAGTAGAGTCAGGCGGGAACCTGGAGATTCTTAGCACCCCGTGATGCTGGGGGACTACGGGGCCATAGGTTTGTTGGACTCTATCATAATTATGCTTGAAAATGTTTGAAGTGACTGTAGTTGGTAAGAGGTTTGAGTAGGTATATGATGCTTATAAGAAGATGGCAGGACTAGCCCGGTAGTCCCGTTTTGATAAGACAGAAAGTAAGACCAGCAATGCTGACAAGGAGAATGTAAGATGGTTCCGGCCACCTCTTTAACGCTCCTCAGTCATGACGGTAGTACCACCCTGGGCGGCTGCTGTCAACAGCCTACTTCCTAATGGGTTGCTCCAAGGGTAAGAGACGGATGATCCTTGGGTCAGCTTGGGTGTTGAGAGGGACTAGTACACTACCACCTGAGCCCTCCCTCACACTGGTGGCGGAGGCACACAATAAAGTGTAGTCAGAGGCGTATACCTTAAATTTGCAAGGGTCGTGGGAGGGGCCTGTGCAAGTCTGGTGTATGTAAGGTGTAGAGTGTGAAAGGTCTGGTGTGTGCAGGGTGTAAAGTGTGGATGGTCTGGTGCTCTAATACACCTTCATTCTCATAAAAGTTTCTTCATTTCAATTTGTATGTTTTAAAAGACTATAGGTACAGCGTCCGCAAACATCATTGTTTGTCCCCTATACATTTTCAAAGGCGACACACGGCTAAGGAATATTGTGGGTACAAGCGTACAACACTTCCAGTGTGATATCACCGTGTATCTAGCCGCTGAGACTAGTGTTTCTATGTGACCACTAGCAACCTGCCTCAGTGTGCCTTTGGCTATCTTTAGGAAGGAATGTTCTTTCTTTACTCTTCCTGGCTGTCACTTCATTTTGGGTATTTAGCTTGAATTGCTACACTTAGTAATACTCGACCCTGTAATCCATGTCAACCGCACCACCGAGGAATTATATCCCAGCACGTCGCCCACAACCCCATTCCACTCGCATCCGCAAGCACCAGCACCACAGGCAATTATTTTCATCAGTAAACTGAAGTACCTCGCCACAGGCGGTGTCGGGACAGCTGATTTTACGGACGATATTCTTGCTAACGCTTACGGGTTTTTCGCAACTCCTGGGGATTTCCCGGCGGTACAGATCCGGGCCAACCAACCGGCTTTGGGGATTTTATTCTTGCCAGAACCAGACGATTTTATTTTAGTTCCAAGGGAATCCTCTAGCGCCAAGCGTTATGTGATATATATATATATATATATATATATATATATATATATATATATATATATATATATATATATATATCTTTTCTTTTAAACTAGTCGCCATTTCCCGCATTAGCGAGGTAGCGATAAGAACAGAGGACTGGGCCTTTGTGGAATATCCTCACCTGACCCCCTTCTGTTCCTTCTTTTGGAAAATTAAAAAGAAAAGAAAAAAAAAAAACGAGAGGGGAGGATTTCCAGCCCCCCGCTCCCTCCACTTTTAGTCGCCTTCTACGACACGCAGGGAATACGTGGGAAGTATTCTTAATCCCCTATCCCCAGGGATAATATATATATATATATATATATATATATATATATATATATATATATATATATATATATATATATATATAGTACTTTGTCTTCTCGTCAGCTGAGTGTCTGTGTGACTGACTGCCCAGAGGTAAGTAGTACAGGTTCCGACAAGCTCCTTCGTTCCTCAGATATTGTGTGACCAACTCGAGGATTCGCCGGTTCAGAGTCTGCTTCATTCCTCCCACAACCAGAATGTTTCATCATTCTGTAATGTGGTCGACTTTAAGCGGTCGACAAGTCAATCGCTTTCCCTAAAAATGTCCAGACTATGTAAGGTCTCGATATACAGTGTGTGGCATTCATGTTCTTATCTTGGTTTTTATAATTATGCAATACTAGCTGTTGACATGTACCTATTAATGGCATTTTCCCCAGTGCATAGTTAATGACTCGAGTATAATTTTGAGACAATTTTTCCTTCTCTGCAGGAGACCGACACGAACTTAACGATGAAGTACCAGAGGTGGAGCCTGGTGGAGGAAGATAGCGTCCCGGCCGCTCACTTCAGCGCATTGCCAGGTAACGGTTACATAGTCTGGCTCCGGCTGTTGTCTTGTTATGAGCTATTTTTTTAATTTTTGGAGACAGATCTGAGCAGGAGGATATAACTCATAATGACACCTTATTATTCATAACACAAAAAAAAAAGAGACGTTTACGAATATGTAGAATATAACTAGTGACGTTTTGACGTGAAGTATTTAATGTTATCATTTAATAGAAAATATAGAAATGGCAACTTGTAAAGCCTCCAACAATGGCAGTTATCACGACTCTCCAAATATAGAATTAGTTTATCCATCAAAGAAGCTATACCGGTCAGTGATCAGTGGAGTGTATGGTGTATACGGAGAAAATACTGTTCAAAATACGCAAATCACTGTTCGGTTCTTGAAATACATATCAACAATGAAGAGTGCAGCGTTTCGGACTATAGATATTTGTAAACCTACATTGATGAGATGAAATTACATAACTCTTCTGTTGCACAAGATTATGACTTTAACGGATATGAAACGTTAGTCGGCAACTCAATATTTTTGCTCCACTGAGAAAGGTAAAGCGACTACTGCAGCCTAGCCAAGATGTGCGCTGAAAAATGAAGCTGAATCAGTTCTTTACCGAGTTATCAAACCATCACGTGAGCCTTAGAGAGGTTTTGTGTGGTGTGTCACACAGCTCTGGTAGGCTGTCTTACTTTGTGCCAACACCTAAGATCTGCTGGACCCCGTGGAACACCTTCCTTGCTGGCTACAACTTCCCATACTGTCTGTGTGTGCAACTGCCAGTTATGATGATGCCTCCTTCTCTCGTACAGCGAAACTGTGGGATTCTCCTTCCTTTTGTCTTTCCCTTTTCTTTCGGCTTTTCCAACTTTTAAGAGTTCCTTCGACAGTGGGAAAGAAGTTCTAATTAGCTTCTGCTTTTTTTTACGTGTGTGTGTGTGTGTGTGTGTGTGTACTCATTATCTGTTACTTTGTCCCGTCCCACGTCGGCACAATGTCACACTTTATAATGAATAATTTTTCAGGAAAATGACTTTATCATCAAACAAATGTGGATGCATATGATGGAGATCTTGACTGAAGAGAAGTCAGTCTTGATTGAAGACAAATAAGATGTATTTCTGAAGCATAGGAATTTCAGATGGAAATGGTTGATGAAGACAGTGCGTTACCGTAGACAGGTATACAATAGCACTGTGTCAAGTGACAACAAATATAGATGAGAATGAACAGCCTATTGATTCCAGATGCTCTAGAATTTCATAACAAAGCCAGATAGAAAAGGAACAGTGATATTAACTGACGCGGATGCTCATTTGAGAAGCGTACACTACAGATCCACGTAGTTCTGTCTAGTTGGATTTAATGCCAAATCTAACATTAACCCTCAGGGAGCCATCATCGTCTACAGTGTGTGCACTGGTGCCGCAGTTTTAGTTTGTCTTGTGGAGTTGTACATATTTGTAATGTTACGAGACACAGAAACACAGTATAAAGTAGTGAAGTTGGGCAGGAGACTGGATAGCCATATGGATGACCCGTAAACAACTTTGTGTGAGAGCGAAGGATTGACGATCTAGGTGTTGTAGTGTTTTCACCTGATGAAATAAAAAGTAGCGAAGATGTTGCTTTGTGTCCTTCTTATCAGGATAATGGTTCAGATTAAGAATGATATTATTGTGGAACGATACGTAGGAAAAGCACCGAGGAACGAATGATGATGGGTTGTATATATATTAATGGTGAACGAAGAATCGAGCGATCAAGTAGCCTAGTCCGGATATTGCCAAGATGCTTATCCGGCTGTGAACGTGAATGAGTTCGTGTAAACCTAAACTCATATAACATTTGAAGTACAAAGTTATTCACTATAAGTGGATTTTCAGTTTTTCTCAGTAGCTATTTTCTCTAGCAATCTAATTCTCGTCTTTAGATATGATACGTGTATGCGTAGTGACAGTAGAGATAAGCAAATTGCTTGATTTCATAAACTGTCAGCGGTCAGGAATATATACCGCTACATATATACTCTCTGGTACAGTATATTGTCACTTTACTTACAAAAATATTAAAGCACTACAGTTTCAGTAAATACGGAGTATATAATCATAATGATTTTACACCAGTGAAACACTTGCTGTATTTGGTTTCCCTTGACAGATCAAGAAGTGTGTAACTTGTACATCTTAAATGTGCAGACATGTACGCATTACTTTTATCTATCATTGTATTGGTATGAAAGAAGTTAACATGAAGTGACTTGCGCCTTTTTAAAAAAAAAAAAAAAGTGAGCCATTTTGTAATCAAATATTACCAAATGTGAGACAGTTTCGTTGTTGGAATCAATATGTTTCTTCCATGAAAGTATTCTTCATGAAAACTTTACTGGAATACGTTTTGAGACAGAATGGTTCCTCGAGATTTGAAAAACTGAATAGGGAAGGACCAGACTGTATATTTCACAAGAGCCATTGATCTGACTAAAAGAAAACAAGCCAATAATAGAAACATCCAGGTTCTTCGGCCCATAAAAACTTCAAGGCAATTGCCTTCAGCAGGCAAAACAAATGACAGTTATAATGCAAATCATTTCCATTAACTCGGAAAAGGCAGTCAGGTAAAAGCACCTCAAGAAACTGGCGAGAGAAATCTAGTTTCTTCAACGCAGTTGTCTTCCTCATTATGCACAAGTTGCTGGACCGACTTCCAAAGAACATGTTTTTCTGATCAGCGATATCTGCTCTGCTGATAAGGGTTCGACCCCACTACACTTTTATATCTCGGGTGAAAGCTGAACGCTGAAGGAAGACACATGACGCTGAATGCTTAGGTTGTAACCAGAGAGAAGTTCAAAACTGGAACATAACATATTGCAAGGCTTCTACACTTGAAGTGATACTGTGAAATGTCTCGCAATGCTTTCTCTGGCCGTTAGATACAAAACTATTATGAACTGAATAAGCAAGAGAAGATTCTGATTTGTAATCATTTAAATGCTTGATTACACAACTTTATGGCCACGGACAATATTTGATCTGCAAATTCGTATTCAGCGTAAAAACTGGGACCCATAATGAGGTTTTGAAGCAAAGTCATTTAAACAAAAGAATGCAGGGAATAGCTCAGGGCAGTTTTCAGGTGGGAAATTTTCATAGAAGCTCGATATATAATGTAAGATTTTCATATCTAATATGAAATATATCTTAATACTTCCAGTGGCCGACAGATACCAAATGATTATGAAACGGATGATTATGATTAATTTGAGTCGTAATCACGTAGAATACTTAGTTATAAGGCTTATAACCCCAAAATATCATTTATGCTTCAGAAACGTATCACCTTGAAAAAAAGGTTCTATGCTGAGGTTATGAAGCAAATTAACCCCCAACCTCACCCGCCCCAGAAAGAATGCATATTTTCAAATCATATTTTTTCTCAAAATTGGAATATAACATATTGAAAGGTATTTATACTTCAAATAATAATGTGATTAATTTCACAAAGCTTCCTCACACCATTGAAATACCGAATGATGTGAAGCAAATAATCATTTTCGCGTTGAAGGTTCAAGTCAAGGAGAAAAGTTCACATCAAGGCCGGGCCTTCAGTGAGATATAGAGAGGTTAATGAAAGGGAGAAAGATGAGACAAGTTAGAATATTTACGACTTTTTGGAGGAAGTGACATACTTTAAAAAAAGTGCCAGGTCATAAGTACTGGATAATATATGAGAACGTAGAGAGTTCCAAAGCTTCGAGGTGGAGGGTAAGTAACAGTTATCAAAGCGGCCCACCCTTGAGTTGCTAACGGCCACACAGTAATCATGTGACGCAGCAGCTTGCCGAGTATTGTGTGGTCTATCTAGTGGTGGGGGCACACAAGCAGCCTGCTCTCGGGAGCAAAAACCAAAGTAATACCTATGGAAGAGGGGAAAATGAACCAACATTGTGGCGTAGGACAAACGGGTTGAGTTTTGAAGTTTGCTTGGGAGAGTTTAGAAGTCGGACCCCTTTTACCTCAGTCCTGTCAAGTAACTATCCCAGATGTGAGAGTAGTACTCCATACAAGGACGGATCAAACCTTTGTACAAACAGAGCAACTGTTAAAAAAAAAAAAAAAAAAGAAATCGACATCGAAACAGGACCCCCACTTTCCTAGGGGAAGACTTAGCTATTTCCGTAATGTGGGGTTTCCAAGAAAGAGTTGATGTTGTAGCAATACTAAGTATGTTCGTTGAGTCAAGAGGTGGAATTACAGAACAGTGGAAGGAGAGAGGAAAGTTATGAGGAATTTTCGATGAGCAGAGACTGGGTCTTGGAGGCATTAAACTTAACCAGCTTTCATCTACCTCACTAAGATAACCTGTTCAAGTCTGAGTTTATTGAAGTTTACTGAGGAAGGTGTGTCAAGACGAGATGCAGATCGAGTGAGAGAAGAAAAAGCAGAATTGAAAGATGTGGGGGAATACAATGTTGAGTCGTCAGCGTATGAACGCATTTGGTTATTTGTGGAAGAAATGAAATCGTTTAAACAAAAGAGAAAAAGTGTAGGGGACAGGACAGAACCTTGAGTAACACCGTACATAGAGAAGATGGGAGTGGCTGATCTATCATAATCACGGAGACAGATCGGCCGGGGGGGAAGCTTGCATTAATTTGTCACTTTCGGTTTGATAAAGAAATAGAATATAGTATCTTCATCCATACGTTTGCTTTAACTATGCATTACAAACAATTCATGTAGCGTTCTTGTCAGCCAGTCACCACATCCTCGATAACGAACTGTTCTGCTCGTTCTGTCATGAAAAAAGCGCTACATAGGACGGCTGATTGCCAGATATCGCTACTGGCCACTAGACACTGTCGGGAAATAGTTCTCAGTTTCGTCCGAAGATATTCTATGTTAAGGCTCTGAGGATACGAAATAAAGTATCAGAGTTAGTGAGAACAACAACGTTAGAAGGATGATGCGGTGTTGATTGCCATTTCCGAATCTTGGTTAGATATCAGCGGTAGATGTCTCCTCGCCGAATACTCAATAATAGAGATATGGCAAAGTAGGCGATGGTGTCCTGCTCTTCGTTCAAGCTCATTTAAATCCTGTGGTAAAAACTTCGTTCTGTAGAATACAATGGTAAACTACGTAAAAGAATAACGGTAGGACTGGTTCATAGGCTCGCCACACAGACAACAGAGGAAGGCAAAACATTTCACAATCAGCAGAAATTGGTAAGGAACATGATTCTGTCACAGCAAGAGATTTTAACGGATCCGTATTGACATGGGGAGAATCCCCTCCCAGTAGCTCCAGACGTGGACTCTACCTACCTTGATATGCTTGATAATGTCTTAATCTACTCGCGACGAAAATAGATTTAGTTCTGACTGCAAATAAAGATCTCGTTGACAATGTTGAAGTTGGAGAAATGTTTGTTCAAGTAATCACCGACGAATTACTTTTTGAAGGCGCTGTCAGCGTTGGATGTAATGTTGGTCAACATGACAGTCACGAAAACATTTCGATCTTAAATGAGCAAATTGTATTGATCGTCTTGCTTTCGATTGCCAAACTTGGATTGATATGGTCAATGAAAATGACACGAAAGTAGCTTGGAAAAGCTTCAGAAAAACCATCAAAGCAGCAGAGGAACATACGTACCAGTGTGCACACAGTCTATTTCTAAAACGAAACCAAGATGTTGGAACGGTAGAATGAAACTGTCTGTTGTGTGAGGGAGGAAGCAGCTCATAAGAAACTCAGCACATCCAGTAACCAGCATGATAGAGTAAGGTATGTAATTTTCTTAAAGTAAGAGAGTTATACGACATAGTAAGGGAAACCTTAAGGAGTTATACAGTTATGTTAGAAACATGAGTCATTACCCAGTCAATAGGGCCATTAATTACGGGAAACGGTAAAATGGTTTATGACAACGAAGCCATGGCAATGTATTGAATGACTCTCTGCATTTGTATTTACGGTCGAAGACACAACCCATGGCCTAAATCCAGTTTCATTTAAAAGAGAGAGGGGAAAGATCTTAAACAAATTGACATAAAAGCCAAAGACAGATTTTCAGCAATAAACGGAATGAAAATGACTATAAGTGGAGGACCTGATAAGTTTGAGAACAATGAAAGAGGCGAAAAATGAGATAGTTACGCCCTTGTTTGCCCTTTACCATCAGTCACTGGCTACAGGGAAAGTTCCAGATGAATGGAAGGTTGACAGTGTAACACCGAGATTCAAAAAAGTCATAAGTCACTGCCCGAATCTACAAATGAACCTGAAAGTCAACAGCTTCAAACTGACACAGACAAACTGATGATCAGGACTCATTAGTGGCAAAGGAATTTTGATATCGATAATTTCAAAGTTTCACATATCGGTAGCAAAAACGAAAAGGCAAGTTACGGTATGAATTCTGATGAACTGCAAATGGTGAATGAGGATAAAGACCTGAGCTTGATAATCTCTGGTGACCTTAAACCAAGTAAGCACTGCACAGAAGCAGTGGAAAGAGCGAAAAAAAAAAATTCTTGGATTCATAGGTAGCTGCCTTCGAATTTAAGTCCAGGGAAATCATCTTTACTCTTTACAGTTAATTAGTTCGCCTTCACGTTTGATATTGTGTTCAGTTTGGGTCACCTTACGAATAGACAGACGGAACAGAACGAAGAGTGTGCAGCGCCGAGGCACAAAGATGATACCCTGGCTAAGGAACAAATTCTGCGAGCGAAGATTAAATTCCTTGACTCAATTTAGCTTAGAGAAGGTCTAGAGGTGATTTAATGCCTGTGTTCAAAATAATCAGAGGTTTTGATAATCATGATCTATCAAGTTGCTTAAAATTTGATTTATCTGATTTTACTCGTTGTAACGGATACAAACTCATGGGCAAACGTTTTACCTCGAAAGAGGCGAAAACCTTTTCCTTTCAACAGGATCGTTAACATATGGCACGAATTGCCAATTAGAGTGATTGAAAGCATTGATATAGATACATTTAAGGATTGACTTGATAGATGCTTCGCTCTGAGTCCATTATTTGCACCTCCTTAGTCACAGTGACAATGTGCAGGTTATTCTCTTTGAATTATCTGTAAACATCCTAACTTTCACCACATTAATCTGTGAGTTTCTAACATCTTCTACCACAAACACCCTCGAAAGAACACAATTGTTTGCCGCTGTTTGAATTATCTTGTATTGTTTACATACGTAAGGGTAAGACCTGGTATGTATACAAGGGTATGAGACGGGGCAACATACATAGTGAGGGGTGTATGCAGTATATATTATCTTTATCATTTGGTGTTAAAGCTTATAGTTTTGATAGATGTAGCATGACGTTAACGGCTTAGATGATCTTGGCACTTGATAGGCCAAACGTCCAAACAATCAACCGAGGCAACACGAGTTCAAAACTCTCCCCTTACCACACAACTAGTAATAACATCACAGATCCCTCAATATAGTATAGTTATTCCTACTCATCTTTTCCAAAATTTTCTCTCGCAAACTTTCGTTTTCTGTTTCATCACGAACTGTCCTAAAAAAAATAATCCGAGGCACCGTAACCGTTCCTCTAACGACCATTCGCTAGTTACACTTAGCACACAGACGAGGGTAACGAGATGCAGGAAGGGAAGATGAGAAATGTACCAGGGTCTGTGCCCAACCATCCGCCCCACCGGCCCATTATGCACACAGGCAAGATATCGAAAGCGTTGATGTAAATAACAATGAATATAAAACCTTTAAACCGTAAATGTTAAATTGTGGATGAATATTTACACCAAATAATTTATATTTTGTGGTTGAATTACTGGTATGAATGATAAGTTGGTAAACACGATCCCATAATTCAGTTTTTTGTTTCATGTGTCCATCATTCATGATACAGTACATTAGATATACTTGCGAATGAAAGCGCCACAGTTAGACGGGGCAACATTAATATATTGTTCGTGGTGGGCGATTAGGGTCAACGATTGAAATATACCATGTCCTCTATGAAATTGATATACAAATTATACGTAGTGGTTATTTCCCGACTAAGTAGCATTCGTATGACAAATATTATTTTGCCGACTACTTTATTTTCGTTGTTATCAAATCATTACCAGATTTGCCAACTTTTCTTGTAGAGAAAAACTATTTGCAAATATCTCGATTCATACAAATATCAAATCTGCTGCGTGAAGACTGATTCTGATCTCAGTGATTTAGCTGGGGTCGCAGGAGACCTCATACCCGTCACCTTCTTAAAAGTCAGGTCTACCCAACTTTACCTAACCTCCGACCCACTTACCATTGTCTACCTTAATGGAACTTCGTCACAAATGTAGCCTACCTCACATGAATGCCAAACATCCACTAAGGATATGGGCTGCAGCCCCCAGGCCGACCAAAAAGACTGGGGGGGGGGGGTGATTAAAATGCTTCCTAAATAGGCTGAGGAAAATGTTTTGTCGGTTGCGTTGCGAGCGAGTACGAGGCAGTCGCATTCCCAGGAGGCATTCTCTTAGAATCTCTGTTACGGCATTTTGGGAGGTTAATCAATTTTGATCTGAGCCAACCCACCAACACAGTCACTTGTGTTTGTGTCTGAAGAAGAACATTCTTTGAAGCATTGGGTTTATTCCGTGGTCGACGGCAGTGGAAGTGTGTTGTTAGGGTGTTACTTTGTGTACATATATAAAGGAATCTATTATCTCATTGTTACTTGAATCCATGTCTATACCTACATGATACACATGTCTATACCTACATGATACAGATTATATATTTTTAGTTGATATACTGGCTTATATCTTCATACGTTATAAACATGAACATACATAGCTACAGGCCCATTTGGATCAGTTCATTACCATCTTGATCCAACCCTCACCTCAGCATAGCCTTTAGCCTACCTCAGCTAGCCCACACCTACCCCTAACTCAGTCCTTCCTAATTCAACATTGCCCAAGCGTATCTCAGCTCTCACTTACCTCGACGTAACTCAGACATGGTGTGACTCAAGGAAAACAAGAATATGCAATGAGTGAAAGCCAGCATTGAGAACTGAAGGCAAGAGCTAAGAATATGTTTTTCACATCTAGTTTCCATGTCTTCACGAGAGTAATGATATATCCCGATAGATACACATGCTTAAAAAAAAAAGAAAAGTTTAAATAAGGAAGTAGACGCCGAGAAGACTTTCTGTCTGATTGGTGCAGTAGTCATTGATGAGCCTTAAAGAATAATTTCTGTTACCGTTTTTGCACAAGTGAACCTACCTGCTGTGGTGTTATTTTGACCGTCAATGTGGACAGCTTCCATAGCATTCCTCGTCCCAGTCTTGCCAAGTGACCCTCCTTGTCCACATTTCCAACTTCAAGTAAGCAGTTTGATTAATTTACCGCTACATCTTGCAAAATTCTTAACAATATTTGCAGCCTTCTTACCTTTGCCCTGAAAAAAGAGAAAATTATTTTAAAGTTGACCAAGATTGCCAAGTATGGTCAAATACCGAGAATCCTTATCGTTAAATGGCGAAGTTTCCATAAAAAAAAATAAGTTCAGTTATCTTTAGCGCAGGAAAATTCGCTTCAACTTTTCATCACACAATTTTCTACGTGGCAAGACACATTCTTCAAGTTTGCTTCCCTGTGTTATGTATGAGGTGTACATTGTCATGGCATGCGGTAAGTTTGAAATATTCCGTTTGATTTAAATTGGAACCTGCTATAGTTTACTGAATCATCATCAGCAGCATAAGCTGATAATCTGTTGCTTGACAGTCCATGGGTAAGCAACTCTGAGGTTATAGCATTCGAGGTTTCAATGGTACTTATACAAAGATTTAATAGAAGTGCGTGGTCCAATCCTCTTCGAAAATATCGAATAGAAAAGGAAAAGATTTTTTTCCTTTAGTCGATGTAACCGTGTCAACAGAAAATGAGGAATTATTAATTTATAAACTAAGAGAATGATGCGTTAGCACGTTAAACACTATTACTTTTGTCATCGTACGTCCAACACAGAACATCACTTGCTGCTTTAACAGTCTTAAATAATCTTTCCAGAAGTTTGTTGCTTCAGACTTGAGACGAGGAAATGTGTGTGTTTAACACCATGACGTATAAAGGCCACCTTGAGAACAATTAATTGACTTTCATTGTTGTTATGTTCTTGTTGTTGTTGTTGTTTTGGGGGAGGAAAGGAATATCTCGTCAAACGGACTTTCTTGTTTTTTATGTTTCATTGCATTGACACTATGTATAAATATTTTTTCTTTCTTTTAATGCTGCAGTTCCATCACGCTTCACATGTACGAAAACTTAACCAAACGAACAGAACACACTGATACCACACTCGTCTTACCTTCTCCTGTCAGGTCATGTTTTCTGGGTGACATGTTCATTCAGATAAACATTTTTTTTCGTAATTTCCTTGAATTCAAATTCATAATTGATAGTGATTTTTAAGAATTCCATTAATTAATGAAACGCTTACAACAATCATATTGTTTTTGAAGTTAATTTACATTAAATTGATATCGTTATGGTGTTATGAATGCAGTTGGGTATCTATAGAAAGCATAAACACTGTAAGACATAGGCTACGTAATAAACAGATGTTATTCATTGTTTACAGTTTTCTACAATCCTGTGTATCAAGTACAACATCCACGTTATCACTTGTGTGTATACTGTTCATCATGATATCGTGTTTCACCCTAACGACCGAACGAGGCTGTTACGCTAAGTTCTCCGCCCTCCGAAAGCCGCATGTAAAAAGCAAAATAAAGACAAAGGTTGTTACTCACTTACCATACAACGTCATATCCTGTTTCCTCTGCGACTCTTAGATATTCTGATGTTTCGTTGTTGTTCAAATCCCAAGATAGAAAGACTTTAAACGAACTTGAAGGAAAACAAGCAAAATTATAAAGATTACTTAAAAAAAAAAAATCTTCGTCAAGCAAACGACCCATTTTCAACATATTAATCTTTTATATTTTGAAAATTATAAAAGATTTTTTTTCTTTTTTTCTTTGATAACTGGTCGTCATTTCCGGCGTTAGCCAGGTAGCGCAAGGAACAGACGAAGAAAGGTCACATCCGCGCAAGTAAGTTTTCTAGATGTCATGTGTGATGCACCGAAACCACATCTCCCTATCCACATCCAGCCCCACAGACCTTTCCAGACGTTTCATATGCCCCTGTTCAATCCATTAAAAGCACGTCGACCCCAGTATACCACATCGTTCCAGTTCACTCTATTCCATGCCCGCCTTTTACACCTGCATGTTCAGGCACTGATCCATCCATCTCCAATTTGATCTCTCGCTTCTCCTTATTCCCTCCACCTCTAACTTACACATTCTTTTTGTCAAGCTTTCCTCGCTCTTCTCTCCGTATGTCCAAACCCTTTCAGCACATCCTCTTTTAGCTACACTTTTTTTTTTTTTTATATATCATCACACCTCTTTCTTACCCATTTATTACTTACTATATCAAACCACCTCATACCACATGTTTTCCTCAAACATTTCATATCTAACATATCTACCCTCCTCCGCACATTTTCATCTACAGTACATGCTTCGTATCCATACAATATTGTTGGAACTACTATACCCTCAAACATACCCATTAATACTCTCCTAGATAACGATCTTTCTTTCCACACATTCTTCATCGCTCCCAGAACCTTCGCCCCTTCCTCCACCCTATGACTCACTTCCGCTTCCATGGGTCCATCCGCTGCCACGTCCACTTCAAGATTTCTAAAACACTTCACTTCCTCCAATTTTTCTCCATTCAAATTCACTCCTAATGATCTGATCCTCAACCCTGCTAACCTCATAAATCTTGCTTTTACTTACATTTACTTTCAACTTCCTCCTATTACACACTGTCAGACTCAGTCACCAACGTCTGTTGTTTATTATTTTAATCAGCCACCTGTGTTGTATCATCAGCAAACAAGTGATTCACTTCCCAGGTCCTCTCATCCCCTACAGACTGTATACTTGCCCCTCCCTCCAAGACTCTTGCATCCTTCCTCACCGCCCCATCCATAAACAAATTAAACAGTCATGGTGACATCACACACCCGACCGCAGACAGACCTTCAGTTGGAACTACTCACTCACCTCTCTTCCTACTCGTACACACGCCTTACATCCTTGATTAATACTTCCCACTGCTTCTGTCAGGCTTCCTCCCACACCATGTATTCTTAAGACCTTCCAAAAGGCATCTCAGTCAACCGTGTTATATACTTTCTTCATATTAATGCCACATATAAACCTTCTGTTTCTTTAAGTATTTCTCACATAAACCCTTCAAAGCAATTACCTGATCCACATATCCTCTACAACTTAAAATGCCCACAGTTCCTCCCCACTCTGACGCTCTGTACATGCCTTCACTCTGTCAGTCATCACTCTCCCATACAATTTTCCAGGTATACTCAACAAAATTATACCTCTGTAGTTTGAACACTTATCTTTATTCCCCTTGCCTTTATGCAGTGACACTATACATACATCCAATCAGGTAATTCACCATGATCCACACATACGTAGAAAATCCTAATTAACCAATCAACAACACATTCAACCCTTTCTTTAAGAAATTCAACCGCAATACCATCCATTCAAGCCACATCTGCCACATTTCATCAAACGTAAGGATTTCACCTTCTTTTCCCTCTTCACCAAACCACTCCCCACTTCACATATCCGCGTGGCTGCCTAACCCCAACACCCTACGTCTGTCACTCTATCATCAGACACATTCAGCAGCCCTTCTAGATACTCACCCCATCTCCTCATCACTTCGTCACTGTCTATTATCACTTTCCCCCTTGCTCCCTTCACCGATGTTCTCATTTGTTCTCTTGTCTTTCGCACATTATTTACCTCCTTCAAAGACATCATTTCATCCTCCGTAAAGTTTAATGATACTCTTTCACTCCAGCTCTCATTTGTCCTCTTTTTCAACCCTTGTCCCTTCTTGACCTCCTGCCGCTTTCTCTCATACATCTCCAAACCATTTGCACTCCTTCTTTGTAAGTACCGCCTAAACTTTTCTCTTTCACTGGCAACTTTGCTTTTTCATCCCACCACTCACTACCCTTTTTAATCTGCCCACCCTCCCACCTTTCTCATGTCATATGCATCTCTCGCAAGTGCCAGCACTTCTTCCCTAAATACCTCCCATTCCTCACCCTCCACCCTGGCTTCATTTACTCCCACATTCTACCATTCTACACTCAATCTTTCCTGGTGTTTCTTCACACAAGTCTCTTTTCCAAGTTCATGCACTCTCATCACTCTCTTCTCACGGATGATGAGTCCTCATTTACAAGAACCTCTACAAATCTTCACTTTTACTTCAATAAGACAGTGATCAGACGTGTCAACAGCTGCCCATCTCAGCACATTCTGACTGTGGTCTGCTCATTGACGTGCTGACATAACACAGTTTCCTTTGTCTAAGAATTTGTGTCTCCCTGACCCTCTACCTTCATGAGAAACTAATTATCTGATTTCTTTTTTGTATATATGATATCCTCTGTATATATATGATATCCTCTGTATATATGATATCTTCTTTATATATGATATCCTCTGTACATATGATATTCTCTATATTTGATATCCTCTGTACATATGACATCTTCTGTATATATGATATCCTTTGTATATATGATATCCTCTGAACATATTATATACTCTGTACATATGATATCCTCTGTATATATGATATCATGATATCCTCTGTATAAATGATATCCTCTGTATATATGATATCTTCTGTATGTATGATATCCTCTGTATATATGATATTCTCTGTATATATATATATATCCTCTGTATATATGATATCCTCGTATATATGATATTCTCTGTATAAATGGTATCCTCTGTATATGTGATGTCTTCTGTATGTATGATATCCTCTGTATATATGATATCTTCTGTATGTATGATATCCTCTGTATATATGATATCTTCTGTATGTATGATATCCTCTGTATATGTGATATCCTCTGTATAAATGATATTCTCTGTATATATGATATCCTCTGTATAAATGATATTCTCTGTATATATGATATCCTCTGTATATATGATATCCTCTCTATAAATGATATTCTCTGTATATATGATATTCCCTGTATATATGATATCTTCTGTATATATGATATCCTCTGTATATATGATATCCTCTATATAAATGATATTCTCTGTATATATGATATCCTCTGTATATATGATATCACCTGTATATATGATATCCTATATATATGATATCACCTTTATATATGATAGTCTCTGTATATATATCCTCTGTATATATGATATCCTTTATACATTTGATATCACCTGTATATATGATAGTCTCTGTATATATGATATCCTCTGTACATATGATATTCTCTGTATATATGATATCCTCTGAATATTTGATATCTTCTGTTATCAAGAAGGCGCGTCTCGCTGCTTCCTACACCAAGCATACAATTCCTTCGTTGTTATAATTGAAAAGTTGTTGTGAATCGTTGCAATTCTTAAGAATATTATAGATATCATCAGCGCCACCATACAGATGTTTCCCGTGTCACTCTTCTGTTAAATACCGTGTGAATGGATCGTCTATCCACATTTTCTGAATGTTGATATATTTCTGTTATGAGAGTCAATCAGTCTTCCTCTTTCCTCGTCTCCTTGTTATTGTTCATCACGCTGGACATATTAGCTCACGTCTACACAAAGTTTTATCCTCCACAACTCCAATAACATCAGGTTTGTTTACCGAAGTATAGAAACTCCCGCCTTAAAGTTTAGTTCGTTCCCACATGCTATCCGTCCATCCATACTCGTGTACAGTAATTTCCACCTTAACACTAGGGGGGGGGGGGGGGGGGTTAACCGAGCCAGAGGTGGGGCGGAGCGGGCCTGCTCCCAAACCTCTCTCTCTCTCTCTCTCTCTCTCTCTCTCTCTCTCTCTCTCTCTCTCTCATCTATATTCTTGTATCATTATCATCATCATCTTGGCCTGGTAATCATTCGTTTCTGTTTACTTCCTCTGGCACGTCTGTAGCACTCTGGTCTGGTAGTTTGCTATGTGTAGCGCAGCAGACGTTTAGCGATCACTTTGTCTTCTTCACTCGTTCGTCTGTGCCACTTCGGAAGCCACACTTCAGTCTGCAACATAACTATGGTCGTCACTTAAACAATGTGGATTCGATATTGATTAATCTTTACCCAGTTGTCTGCCAACATCTCCAAGAAATTGAGAAGCACATTAACCTTAATTCTGGTTTGTACTTTAACTTATAAACATCAGGTCGCTTATGACAGAACGCAACCTGCAGCTTAACCTGAGTGTAATCTACACCTTTGGACGTAAAGCTTCATTAATGTAGATGTTTTTGATGATTTTTATTTTCGCCTAAGTATAATTTGTAGCCATTCCTGCTTCACTCTCAGTTACTGTGTTGCATTGCGTCTATCAGGAGACACCATGTCAGTGTAATCTGTGTTTCATTCTCCCCTTCTCTTTCCCCTTTACATAGTATGTGAAATTTGAGTCCAAAATTAATTAATTATTCACATGTATGTACTTCCCACCTCCCATCCTTAGATGTCTCATTCTTGGTGTAAACCTAGACCCACCTGTCACCTTGGTCTTGCTGTGTTGATTTGTCAACCTTTATGTATTTGTTATCCTTTCTGTAATTGTCAACCTCCATGTATTTGTTATCCTTCATGTATTAGTCAACCTCTATGTAGCTGTCAGCCTCCATGTATTTGTTAACCTTCATGTATTAGTCAACCTCTATGTAGCCGTCAACCTCCATGTATTTGTTAACCCTTATGTATTTGTTAACCTTCATGTATTTGTCATCCTCCATGTATTTGTCAACAACCATTTTGCTTTCCTAATATCATCCTCGTCAACACATGTGCACGACTCCTGTAAACTCTTTACGTGTAAACCTTCCATCAAACACACACACACACACACACACACACACTTCCTGGCTGTTGTCTTCCTCTGTCTTGCTTCCCTTAGTGTGTGTGTGTGTGTGTGTGTGTGTGTGTGTGTGTGTGTGTGTGTAGGCATTACAAGGAGAGAGTATTACAGTCGGATCTTTCGTATTGTATCATTATCTTTCGAGTAGATTATACTGTCTGGATACATAGTCTCTTTTCTTTGCTTGTTCTCCGTCTCCAGACTTTGTTATAATAGACTCATAACTTCATATTTGTTACTCGGTTGTTAATTAGTTCCCCACTGTGTCGTATCTCTGACCTGGTGTTGTAAGTTGTAAACAACTCCACCACATTTACCACATCAGGTGTATTCCTTCAGAACCTTGTATGTTGTTGATCATGTTCTTCCCTTGTCCTTCTTGCTGCAGGCGAGGGTCATTTCCTGACCACTAACCCCCTCCCCCGTTGCCCACACTCCTGCCTCTGGTGGTGAAGACAGTGTTAACCCTCTCTAATCTCCTGCAGCAGACCATTGTGTCTTCACAAGTCTGCTGGCCAGACTTGCACACCATACTCTCGTTCGTGTTTCATATATGTAGTATTTTTTTTTTCATTGAACATCTTGTCTCTGTATTCAAAGGCAATTCTTAGGTTGATTGGTGAGGGATTTACATCCTTACCTGCTTCTGAAGTGATGTTCTACCTTATCCATAACCTTGGTACTGTATGAACCCCAGAGTCTCTGTCATACACTGATTCATGTACATTGTTTCCTGTAAGATGGTGGACCGAATCTGTTCCTTTCCTACTCTGTCCCATCATCATGATCTTACGTATGATTGGTCTTTATCCCATCATCATGATCTTACGTATGATTGGTCTTTATCCCATCATCATGATCTTACGTATGATTGATCTTTATCCCATCATCATGATCTTACGTATGATTGGTCTTTATCCCATCATCATGATCTTACGTATGATTGATCTTTATCCCATCATCATGATCTTACGTATGATTGATCTTTATCCCATCATCATGATCTTACGTATGATTGGTCTTTATCCCACCATTGTGACCTTACACATGATTGGTCTGTATCTCATCATCATGACCTTACACATGACTGGTCTGTATCTCATCATCATGACCTTACACATGACTGGTCTGTATCTCATCATTGTGACCTTACACAAGAGCTAAGGAAGGAGTGGCACTACTTCTGATGCAGTTGTTGTGGAAGTGTGTGAAAGAGTGTAAGGAAGTGAATTCTGGACTGATGTGGATAAAACTGAAAGTGACTGGCGAGAGATGGATGCTTGATAGTGTTTATGCACCAGGTCATGAGAAGAAACATCATGAAAATCAAGTGTTTTAGGAGCAGCTGAGTGAGTGTGTCAGCAGTTTTGATACAAGCGGACTAGGTATTAGTGACTGATGATTTAAATGCGAAAGTGAGTTCTATGGGAGTTGCGGGTATAACTGTGGGGAGGGGGTATAGGATATTCAGTATCATGAATGAAAATGATGAACAGCTTGAGGAGTTGTGAGCTAAAAAAAAAAAAAAATAAAAGGACTGATGATTGGGAATACCTGATTTAAAGAGGACATTCAAAGTGTACGTGTGTGAGTAAAGATGGTCAGCAGGCATTGCTGGATTACATGTTAAATGAAAGGCGTGTAAAAGAGACTTCTGGATGTGAGTGTGCTGCAAGGGGCAACTGGTCTCCTTCCTCACTTTGCTCCCTCATATCTAGCTTCCTCTCTGGCTGATCTGTCTCCGTTGTTGTTGATGGATCTGCCACTCCCCCTTTCTCCATCAACAGTGGTGTCCCTCATGGTTCAGTCCCCTCTCTTGCCCCTTTTTCTCCGTTTTATCAACGATTTCTGTTCTACCACAAATAGCCATATGCACTCTAACGCTGACGACTCAACACTGCATTTCTCTCACTCGATCTGCGTCTGATCTCAACATTACTTCCTCGATAAAATCATAATTGGACAGGATATGTCAGTTTGGTAAACGATGTCTGGTTGAGTTTAATGCTTCCAAGACCCAGTTTCTGCCCATCTGAACTTCATCTTAACCCAACCTGACCACTGACCTCCACCTTAACACAGCCTGACCACTGAACCCCATCTTAACACAGCCTGACCACTGAACCCCATCTTAACACAGCCTGACCACTGAACTCCATCTTAACACAGCCTAACCACTGAACCCCATCTTAACACAACCTGACCACTGACCTCCACCTTAACACAGCCTGACCACTGAACCCCATCTTAACACAGCCTGACCACTGAACCCCATCTTAACACAGCCTGACCACTGAACTCCATCTTAACACAGCCTGACCACTGAACCCCATCTTAACACAGCCTGACCACTGAACTCCATCTTAACACAGCCTGACCACAGAATTCCATCTTAACACAGCCTGACCACTGAACTCTTTCTTAACACAGCCTGACCACTGAACTCCGTCTTAACACAGCCTGACCACTGAACCCCATCTTAACACAGCCTGACCACAGAATTCCATCTTAACACAGCCTGACCACTGAACTCTTTCTTAACACAGCCTGACCACTGAACTTCGTCTTAACACAGCCTGACCACTGAACCCCATCTTAACACAGCCTGACCACTGAACTCCATCTTAACACAGCCTGACCACAGAATTCCATCTTAACACAGCCTGACCACTGAACTCTTTCTTAACACAGCCTGACCACTGAACTTCGTCTTAACACAGCCTGACCACTGAACCCATCTTAACACAGCCTGACCACTGAACTTCGTCTTAACACAGCCTGACCACTGAACTCCATCCTAAACGTAATCCTAAAAGGTGTTCTATACCTTTCCCGAGGTATTTTCCTGTTCTCTTTGTTTCTATAAACCCAGTTATTGTTTCTATGGTCTCGTTATTGTTTCTATAGTCCCAGTTATTGTTTCTATAGTTTCAGTTATTATTTCTATAACCCCAGTTATTGTTTTCATAGTCCAGTTATTGTTTTTATATTCCCAGTTATTGTTTCTATAACCCCAGTTATTGTTTCTAGTCCCAGTTATCATTTCTATAACCCCAGTTATTGTTCCCATTGTTCCACTTATCGTTTCTATATTCCCAGTTATTGTTTCCATAGTCCCAGTTATTGTTTCTATATTCCCAGTATTTGGTTCTGTAACCCGTTGTTGTTTCTATAGTCCCAGTTATTGTTTGTATAACCCTAGTTATTGTTTATAGTTCTTGTTTCTGTAGTACCAGTTATTGTTTCTGTAACCCTAGTTATTGTTTCTCTAACCCCAGTTATTATTTCTCTAACCCCAGTTATTGTTTCTATAACCCCAGTTATTGTTTATATAACCCCAGTTATTGTTTATATAACCCCAGTTATTGTTTCTATGGCCCAGTTATTACGTTATCCATGTCACTTATTCCTAAGAGTTCTCTTATCATGTTTTATTCTTTATCAGAGACTTCATCCTGAGGTGGTTGTGGTCTTCATCCAGTTCAGTTATCACCACTTATCTCAGTCTTATCACCCTCCACGTCTCAACTATTCCCACACTTCACGTTCATCTGGTCAATTGCGAGAGATTCATTTCCGCTCCTCCGTGCTTTTTTTTTTTTTCTTTTTTCCCCAGTGGTCAGCAACTTTATGATTAAGTCATCAATTCTCTCCAAACATCGTCCCCAATAACCTCTCCCTGATTGCTGTGTTGCTGTGTTCTGTTTCTCTGCCGCCAAAAAACTTCTCTTAGGCGCCGCTGCTCTCCTCAAACACTTCGGCTCAGTTCCTGGTTGCTGGCCCCGGCAGTTCCCTGTGTTTCTTTCGCCATAGCCCCTTCAGGTTCCTCTGGCCTCCGTCGCTCATAGCGCTTTCCCTTGGCAGGTCAATTTCTAGTTCCCTAAACCCATTATTTGGTTAAGCCATCTCTCGCTTAATCCTCGTCCATTTTTTTTTAAGGATCTTTGATACCCTTTTTCATCTGCCTTTGTGAGGCAATCATTTTTCCAGTGCAGCTGATACCTCTGCTTTTGTATATCCTGAGTCTTTACCTCATCTGATATGGATCTTCTGTGCCACTTCTTTATCATATTCAGCATCATTACCTCGAAAATGCCGGCATTGTTTGTCCGTGTGTGTATGTCTTATTTCGTTTATATTCAGTATTTCCACACTTGCAAACCCCCTCAAAATAATCATAACGCAATTTTCTTACTAACGGATCATCATTTGGCGCGTATGATTATCTGTATATTGTTGTTGGTGATGATAGTTTCACCACCGGACTTTACTTTTCTCAGATATGTTACCTCTAACCTGCCTCCATTACTCTCCCTAGTATTACAGTCTCTCATCGTTAATTGTAAACGCTGTTATTCAACCATTCACGATGGGTCATTTCAAAGCATTCGGTTATTTCTCGGCTCGTTCCCCACTGAGCCCTTAAGGTGCTGCACCTCTCATATCAGTCTGAAGACTGCAACTTTCCTCTTCCCCAATTCCCCCTTACGTTTTATTCTTATTCATTATTCAATATTTCCATATGCTCCCTCAGGATATATTCCCACACAGCTGATTATATCCGGCCTCGCCACTTTGTGCTCAACGGTTTTCAGCGATTCTACTTGCCGTGTCCGAATGTATTAAGCCAGTTATAATTACTACCTCGTACAATGCTTAGCATAAACTTAAGTTCCTCATGAACTCCCACCAAAGATCAGTATCATGAGAGGAAGTGTTCAAGATGAGGTGGAACACCGTGAAAGCCACGGTGAGCGGGTAGATCTATGGTCAATATTGATCTCGGGGTTGGTGGTTTGTGGCGGATGGTGTGCGGAGCGGCGCCTCGCGCAGCACCACACTCCGATGTAAACAGAAGCGCGGTATCCGTGACGTCAGTTGCACCATGTCTAGCAGTGATGGCGCCCACTCGCTGAGGAGGCATCCACTCAGGTCTCCAAAGAAAACTAAGAAAAGTGATGACAGGAGTAGCAAATCGCCCAGTTTAAGTGTTCATACGAAAAACTTCTACATAGCGTCTTACCCGGTTGTATTATTGTTTAATCTTTTCCGCACGGTGCTATATCATATCTTTTTATTACTGAAAACGTTGTTCAGAGCGAGCACCTACCTGACTCAGACGCGGACCGAGGAGAACAATCCAACTTCTGTGGTGATAACTGAACTCGACAGCGTTGGAATAGGCAGTGGAGGTGGACAGGGGCAGATAGAAGAAGCTACTCAAGTTGACCTGTGTGTGCCAGGAACAGGAGACATGCCGCCCAAAGCTTCCAGTAACCCAGGTCCAGGAGACCCTCTCCTGGCGAAGCAGAAGCACCATCATCGAAAAGCTTTTGAATATATATCGAAGGCTCTCAAAATCGACGAGGAGAATGAAGGTAAGTTCCAGGGTTCTTATATATTCACTTACTTGCATTCTGAATCGATTATTTCCGTGCACATAGTAGTAATTTGAACCTCTAGATAAAGGTAACCGTTGCTAAGTAAGCTCCTTCTTCAGGTTCTTGTAGGATTATCACCATTATCGGTAATAATAATATTATTATTATCACATAATCGTAAGACGCTATATCTACTGGCTCCTGCAGCTTCAAGGCTGCGCTACACCCAGTAGCAGGGTTAGGGTGGACTCCTTTGAGGTGAATTCTTTGAGACAATACTTCCTTCAACTGACGGTGATATATCCCCGTTAAAGGTGACATTACTCTCGGTGTAACGTCAAGCAGGCGGAGTCCGGTAACACCACTGAGAGTATTTCGGTCATATACATACATGTTCCTAGGGTAACTTTTGTGTCTTCTTATGTGTCTATATGGAATTATGCAGTGTGTCCTAATCAAAATCACTCTCATATATACCGTTTCCAGCAGTTTAACTGTAGCTTTTAGAGTAAAATTCTAGTTTAGGAGCGCTTTGAAACATTAAATGTGGTTTGTGGTTATAATGAAATGTGTGGAAAATATAATTCGACAACTATAAAGTGATGTGGAGCATATCATTAATATTTTCTCATGGGACGAAAGTGGGGAGGGCGATGAAGATCAGCGAGAATGTGCAGTACAATTGTAAATGTAGATAGGACATGTATAGGTAAGTAGAATCTACAGTAACCTGTAGCATCTAACAGTTATGTTATTTTTTGACATTACTTTCTGTACAACCAGTTTCTGTGTGCTTTATGGATTGGCATGCAACAAATGCAGACAGTGCTTATTAACTAGATGTACATGTCTTTAGGAAATGTGGTTTGATAAATGAATAGTACAGTTGCACTTTGAAATTAGGTTTGGGCATTCATTGATTGTGTATTGTAGTGGTAATGTTTAGAGAACAAAAGGTGCATAGAATGGCTTAAAGTGTTAAGGGGTGTGATGTGAACAGCCACTTGATTGAAATTTGTAGGCATTTAATGCAGTTTTCAATTGTGCTTGTGTCTGGTAGTTTGGGATATTAAAGATAAAATAGTTATCAGTTATGAGGGTAGGTAAGGTATCATAGCAAATATTGACATTTTGTGATCAAGGGTTTCAGCTACATTTATATTGACCTCAAGTTTTCCCCTATAACATAACTTCACCCTTATTATCATATTGAATATTTTAAGATAAATGTTGGTATTCAGTCTCATTGGTTTGCAAGTTTCACTGCATTCTTTAAAGGATTTACTACCATTGCGAAAAGAATATATTCAGTGTCCAAAGTTAGTCTCAGTGTGGCTAAACTGATAAATTTACTCATTCTTCACCATGTGGCAAGAGGTTGTAGACAAGAGGGTTGTGAATGTATTTTGACCACAGCATTGAAAATTCAGGTAAATCCTAGCTGTTAGTGAAAGCTTGGTAAAGTTTCATAGGTTTTCTTGATTTTTGTTTATGATTAACCAAATTATACATTAATGTGTCCACATGTTCTCTGATATTCATTAACGCCCTCATTATCAACGTACCTTTTATCAAATGGTAATAAAAGGAATGCTACAGATTAGTTTCTCTTAATCTTGTATCATATGGAAAAAATGTATACTACAAATGATTTTCTTCTAGTATCATTATGGGTGTATTCTCTGTTTGGTTCACTATTATTGCAAAACAAATTCAGTGATATCCCCATTTTAGTTTCCATGTACCTCTGAACTGGAATTTTACCACTTTTAGTTACTCTGCATGTTGGCTCGGATCTAATTACTCAGTTGATTCCCTGCGAGCACAGTGACAAAGCACTAGTTTCCAGATCTAGGATTGTTGGTATGAATCATACAGGGGCCTATTACAGTTGTTTTGAGCCCCCATATAGGTTGGGGTAGGTTATGGAAAGTAAGATTTGAGTATGTAGTATTTAACATGTTCAGGCTGAAAGTGTAAACAGATTCAAATAATTTTGTATTACAGTATTTAGTCGTAAGTGACTAAAGGCTAGAATATAGGTAGCAACTACGTTTGTCTCAAATATTCGGTGTTAATTGAATAACATTTGAAACTGTATCCAATTGGTGGCTGATATTATATCCATTTTGGTGTCTAAACTATTTCATGTCTGACAGCCTGAAATAGTTCATATTTTTTTTGTGTAACAAGGATATGCGGTAGATAGTCAGAGTCACTGCCATTGTAAAAAGTATGGATCTTTATCTCTATATATCTGAAGTTGATATTGTATTCATTATCATGAGCACCAGTGTGACCATCTGCAATTGACCCAGGCTGAACATGTAGCTGTCACTCCAAACTTGCCTGTTAGAATATTTTCATTTACATTTATTTGTTCAGGTAGGGGAGCTGCAGTTTGCATTTTCCATTGTACCATATAGGATACCAAGATGTGAAGTTTCTACATGTGCTTTGAAAATTTGTTAACTTTTCTTTACCCATAAAGATTACCATTGCTTCTGCTTTGTATCTTAGATGCTGTTATCAGTTATCAGCTGCACATTATGACAGTTTAGTCATCTGAATTAATTACAATATTTTTCATTGTTTTTTTGCTGAGGTAAATATGTCAAATTTAATCTTTAGTTTACCCTTGTCAAATCCATCCTAGATGTGGCCATGTTTTCATGCAGAATGATGGTTTTCTAAATACTTCTTGAAGTTGAATTGGTAGTTTTATCTTTTGTTGATTTTGAACACTAATCACTACCTTTCTCATTTGAAGCAGGACAGTCATATTTCTCTCATACATCTCTGGTATTGTTGATTTAAGCACACTTCTAACATATGTATCATTATAACCCTTTACTACACATTGTGTATGCAGGACATATGTTCTTTGTTGTGTCTGTGTGTATGTAACTTGTCAGCACAGTAACTCAAGAACAGTGAATGATAGAAACTTCATACATATCATACCACAAATAATATCCTGTGGAGATGATGAACTACATAGATTTTGGTATGTGGTTGCCTTGAATTTCCTTATTGTTCAGAAAAATAAATTTGCAGCTTGCTGGTATGTGTATTAGGCAAACAGAATCATCTAGGCATACAAATTTTTGCAAATTTGAGTTTTTTGCTGGGTCGTAGATGTAATTCATTTCATTTTTTTCAAGTAGACCCTAGTATCTTTACATAATTCGAACCAGACCTAAAAACATTGTTTAAGAAGGTACGTACATTATCGTTCATTCAGAATATAACTAGTGGTATTTATCTGTGCTGAATACTCAAAACTCTTATTATGACATCCCAGAAAAAGTACTTATACTTTACATGCCTTGATGCTCTTATACTGGTTTGAGTACTTCCTCTCCAACAGCCTATAAAACCACAGCAAATATCCCTGAACATTTTTAAAACCACTGCATTCTAGAAAAAAGTATGATCCTATTACTGTAACGATTATTAGAAACCCGAAACTATTCAGATTTAGATATAAACATATACAGCATTAGTATATTTACATTTGAATAACTTCAGTGTGTGGTTAATGGTTACTTTCAATTTTGGGCAAACAAGAGATACAGGTTCAGAAAGTGGCCTTCTTAGCATGCTGTTAGTGAGGTCAACATTCACAATCTCTCCCAAGATACCAACATGTAGTGAAGGTGTGGAAGTGATTGCTTGCATCTGTTTTAGTTAAAATAAAGAGTCTGTTGGGCACCTCTTGAGGAATTTCTTAAGTCATGCATCTTTTTTGTTACTTTGATTGAATGATGCATGGTCATCATGTTTAGATATAATGAGTACATCTTGCTTTATGTGACATTCTTGATGTTCATATATATTAAGTATTAGCAGTGCTCTTACTGGTTGATTACCTGTTGTACGACTTCATTCAATTTTACTTAAACTTCTTAACCTTTTGTCCATGTAGGCAAATATATTCACAAAGGTGTGTAGGGAGCAGTAATGTTAAGAATTTTAAGAAAGTTGGTAATTAATGTCATTTATAAGAAAAGAATCTGTACGGTCTCACCAAACCCCCATGGCGTAACGTCACTTGATATATAGGATAACATAGAGTTCGTGCTAGGGCTACAAATTTTATTCCCTCAACAAATACTGTGCAGCCATTAAGACAGTTTGATTCTACATACAGCATAGTATTTGATTTTCTCATATTGTGTCTACTCTTATTCACAATATTATTTAGTATGATTTTGCACATTATACTGGTAACTTTCTTGGGTAGAGATTAGAGGAAGTATATCTTTAGATAGATGTGCAATATTATTTAGTATGATTTTGCATATTATACTGGTAACTTTCTTGGGTAGAGATTAGAGGAAGTATATCTTTAGATAGGTGTGGATTGTTATGTTTGATTATAGATTGTTACATTCATGTACCAGTATTTAAGTAATAATACCCTTGCAAGAAAATGCTAGTTTGACTCCTTTCACAATAACTTCTTTTTGAAATTACCGGTAATAATGCAATTAGTGAGGATTTCATCTACACTTATCCTCTTATTTTCCCTTTGCAATGCATTTTTTGTCCCTTTTAAATATAAATACATGATGATGATCAGCGGTTTATTGAATTACATGCAGCAAAGGGTTGAAAATATTCAGAAAAAGATTTACCAGTAATATGAGGTGCTTTTTCAAGAGTGCTTCTACTGTCAGAATACAGCCTGATTTGGAATGTTATTTCAAACTTTAACAAATTGAAATGCTTTTTTGACAAATCATTGTCATTTTCAGTAAAAATGATGTGGCTATTACTTTAAATGGATCTAATCTAATTTTTGCTTAGACCTTCATTGTTCCTTTTTCAAGTTTGAGATTTGGTTTTATGTTATAGTTTTACTTAATCACCATTTCCATAGTGGATATGAAATTTTAGGGATGGAATTGTATCAATCTTAGATTTCACGCTGAATGAATCATTTTAGTTACTTCAGGCAGCATCATGTTAGTTCAGTATGGGTTTGCTGAAATAAGGTAGTCCAAACTAATTGTTGTTATTGCATGTGTAACATTTTGATATTTTTTGCTGAAAATGTAAATTAGTATTTGTGAGGTGTCTTTAATTCTATTTATGTTACTATGATTTCTGTTTGACTGATCTTGCATCATTTTTAATGTAATGAGTTTACCTTTGGAGGTTGTATGATATATGAGAAGTTTTTGTACTAAATGTAGTACAGTATTGCATCATATATGTTTGTATATGCTTCCTGATAAGTTGCTTTGTTGGTAGTGACTGCAATTTGATGCATTGACTTCAAATCCCCCAAACTTTATTCATCTGTAATTTAATGGGAGGGGGGGGGGGCATTAAAGTTACTCTGTGAGTTACTTTAATATTCTTTAGAAGATACTGAAAATTTTAGATGATCAGCCTCTAAACATTGCTATTTATTCTGTCATTCATTGCTGTTACTGAAATAAACATCAGGCATAAATGGTCCCTGGATTGTATGTACATTTTTAGATCAGTCAATGCAGAAATCAGTTTTTATACTGAATGCTTAAAGAAAGTTATCATTGTCAGCCTATTTTTAGAGTCGAAGCGCAGCCAGATTAGTACAGCAGAGTTTTGATCAGGATGTTGTTAAATGGGGTTGATTGCTTCGGACCCTTCTTAACTATAGATTTTGTAAATGGCACTCATATCTTTCTTCTACTCTGAGGCATTCATATATTTCTTTTACACTCAGGCATTCATACCTTCTTTCTTCTACAGAGGCATTCATATCTTTCTTCTTCACTCAGGCATTCATACCTTCTTTCTTCTACTCTGGGGCATTCAAATCATCTTTCTTCTTCTCTTGAGGCATTCAAATCATCTTTCTTCTACTCTTCTCTGAGGCATTCATATATTTCTTCTACACTCAGGCATTCATACCTTCTTTCTTCTACAGAGGCATTCATATCTTTCTTCTCTCAGGCATTCATACCTTCTTTCCTCTACTCTGGGGCATTCAAATCATCTTTCTTCTCCTCTTGAGGCATTCGTATCTTTCTTCTACTCTGAACAATAAACAGCAACACAGAGTAATGGTGTGTTGTGAAGTAGCTCTGAACAATAAACAGCAACACAGAGTAATGGTGTGTTGTGAAGTAGCTCTGATATTCGGAATTGGAGAATTATAGTGCGGTGAATTGTGGCACTCACAGTTTTGTCTTTTTTAGCTTCCTTTGTAGCACCATTTTTTTCTGACATTTCGATGTTTATTTTTGATTCAGTTCAGCTGAAACGCAGCTTGACGTTAATGATCTTGATTTTCAAAATATATTTGCCGATTTTCGACCTGCTGAAGTAAAGTACCCAGATTCCTGCAGTTTTTACACAAGAATGTAATATTTTTTTTTCTCTATAGTACTTAAAATATCGAGTGTCTCAGAGGAATAACTAACTTTCTCCCAGAGCTGGTAACTTCTTGTGTGATGGTGGGTGACGCGAAAGACGTGCAGAATTGTAAATTGAATTTATATTTTTATTGTATAAACTGATACGCCTTGTATAGATAACGAATACCTTTTCTTTATATGCATCGCATAACCGGTGGGGTAGGGGTCAGAATGTGTAGATATGTGTGCTCAGAGGAACTTTGACGGGCATCGCTTATTTGTTCAAGTCATGAACACGAAGCTTCAGTTGGATGATGATGATGGTAAAACAAAGCAGTTTTTCTGGACCAACGGATGCTCATAAGGGTGTAAGGTCGGGTGTGGGTGGGGTGGTGTGCGTTGTGTAGTAAAGCTCAAGTTAGAGCTATTCACGTTTCTTGTGCCTCTCCTTGTCATATTGTGGTATAGCGTACCACATGATTGATAATGTTCTGAAGTGCATGATTTTAAGTTATAGATCCAAAGGGCTCAAGGAGGTTCAAGGGACCAGAGAAAAATCCGGCATGTTTCTGTTTACTGTCATGATAGAATATCTTGACTTTTCGTGAAGTTCTGACGTTGGTGTACTCTCAGGGGAAAGTCTAATGATGACACATGATATATGTATTTCAGTTTAGCTATTTTCACATATTTACAGGGATAGTGTACGGGCCGTTTCGTCTGTTACCCAGGTTTCGATTTTCACTTGATAACCTCTTCATATGATCAAGACGGTCTGTATCATATTGTGTACACGTCTCATAAAGTATGAAACCTTTTTTGAGCGCCCTTCACCTCTCACCTTTTAAGCTAGCGTTACCGCTGAAGTGCAGCGACCTTGCCAGTGACCGAGGTACGTACGCGTTAGAAAATGCGCCATCTGATGTTGCCCCAGTTATGATACTATTGGGAGTTTAAATGAAAAATAATGAATACAAATTGAATAAACGTATAGAAACACGTTTAATGAAAGATAATGACTACAAAGTGAATAAACATACGGAAACCAGTTTAATGACAGATAATGAATACAAAATGAATAAACAAAACACTAGAAACAAGATTCAATTCCTGTGTGTTCGTGTAATTACCTATTTGTATTGTATGAGGAGGGAGTGTTACATGAGTGGGCCGTTTTGGAACATTCTCTGCTGCTATTCAACATATTAATTTATGTAACCTGTCTGCATTGTGTCCTGATTCATGCTGTACATCTGCCCACTACCAATACTATAAAAGTACTATTGTACTTTTTAAACAAAGGTACTTGCTTTATTTCATGTTCTGTTTTCTGATTGACTGGTCCCTACATGACTCGAAGTACTGTTCTCTATTCATGTCATCAGTGTTAGAAAAAAAGAAAAACTAAATGATATAGTCAGGTCACTCCTAACTCTTCTCTCCTCCAAGTAGGCATAGTTTAAACATCTCTTCGTTTCCCGTAACTTGGCTTTCTTAATTCCGGTTCCATCTTTTTAAGTCTGTTCTGTGGACGTGTTATATGAGCCGGATGTGTTTCTGTAGGTGCGTTGACCCAGCTTGGTGTAGTTTGGCCGTGTGAAGGATATGAACAGCATGCTAGATATTTTCGTATCCCTGCCCTCTGGTGCTGCTCTGAGACTTGCCAGAAGATAGTGCATGTGCGTGTTATTACTATTTGGGATTATTATTTGTGTGTTACGGGAAGATAGTTTTACACTCGTCTTTTCCCGTATCGTACGACCATGTATATTTATATGTACCATGTATTTACGCGTAGGTATGTATGCACACACACACACACACACACACACACACACACACACACACACACACACATACATACCACAACTCTAAGGGAGGATGATCACCTGGTTTGGGTGTGGACCGATTGCCACGCTAATGATTCGAACCTTTGTGGGTACGACCCCAGTCTGGCCTGGCCCTTGCTGACTCATAATGTGTGTGTGTATGTGTGTGTAGGTTTGTCTGCTCCAGCAGTCATTTTTCTGTGCTCTTCTTTTGGCCTGTTCATGTGCTCATGTTGGTGTTCTTTCTTATACCCTTGTGTTCGCGGAAGTTGTTTGCTCCAACAGCTCTCTTTCAAATGCATCGCTACTGAGATTTTCAACCGACAGAACGTCAAAGAAAAACTTCTGAAGAAAGAGGAAACAACCTCTTTGTAGACGTGTTTCTGAAAGCTTTCATTTCCTTTTTTCTTCTGGCCTGAATTGATACTCTGTTTTGCATTTTGACTTCTATCATCGTGAGGTATATTTGTCTAAACTCTGCCTCTGTATTAATGTCCAAGCCTTTATATGTTAAACTGATTTTGTAGTATTTTTTTTCTTTGATGAAGTGAATATCCTCATCGGACACACGACACTATTGTGTTCATATTATTGATTACTCTAACATTGGTACTTGTAGCCTCTCAGATTCCTCTCAGATTTGTTTTTCTGCTTGGTTATCGTGTTACTTAAAGAACTGTAAGTTAGCTGCAGGTGTTTGATAATAATGCTGTTCATATGTATGGAAATGCTTGAGGTTGTATAACCCTAATAGTAACAGGTGGGCACATACTGGACCTTTTTCTTTTCACAACGGAGCACTCTGCTTGGGGGCATGATGCCAGTATTTCCTTAGGAAAATGAAATTCGAAAAAAGAAAAGAAGCCTTTGCTTTGATAGTATAGGTGTAATTAAAAAGAGAAATAAAAAGGAAACCTGTATTATTTTGGAATATCTTTACTATTAATATAAATCGGTAAAATTAGAGGGTTAAAACCAGTCAATGATAATGAGCCTTCATTGTAGAGGCAGAAGGACAAGTTGTTGCGTGGTCATTTTCGCGAGAGATTTGGGTAACCCAAATGGTGCTCTTAGTGTCTGTGTCACTCAGTCATACAACTAGTAATTACTGTTGACACTGGTGGCCTCGCTCCTTGCTTCGACTTTACGATCTTTAGGTTAAAGTTCTCTGGAACTTAGGCTTATAATCATTTAGGACTCGAGCAGAGGTACATCCGGAGGGAATCAAATTTTTATAACCAGAAATTTCTGCTGTTTGGTGTTCAAGTTTGAAAGGATGTGAAGGAACCCCCTTTCCCCGTTTTCTCTCCCTCTCTGTCGAAATGTAGATGTTCATGAGTGATTTCGACAGGTATACAACACGATATATAGTTCCGGCACCTATTTAACACCCTCAACTTTACAACAGCAGATTGTGATTTAGATTATGTAGGGTAGTATGTAGAAGGATATGGTTAGACCCAATATTTTTGTTATTGTAGTAGTGAATTGTGATGTTTTGAAATTGAACAAAGGGAAAAAGAGTGACATCTATTTGCAGTTTAACCATGTCTTTCATTTCTTCATCCTAAGGCCAATTTACCCCACTTATATTTTTCTCTATTATTTTGTTTTCTGTTTTAATCATGGCTTATTTCTTTACTGCGTTCCTCTTCCCGTGTCTCCCGGTGCTTCCGCATCCCACTCCTGCCTCATCTTGTACCGTCAGTTCCACGTCTCCTCCCAGATTTAGTGCGGCGCCTCTCCTGTACTATACTCACAAATGTCAACATAAATTTGGTTGCCTGATGCTTTGTCGGTATTGAAGACCATCCCGGAGAGGGCATTTCTCTGCAGTTTCTGCTTTATATATATATATATATATATATATATATATATATATATATATATATATATATATATATATATATATATATATATATAAAAAGTATAAAAAAAAAAAATATATGGGTTAACAGTAGATGGTACCAATGTTATGATTTATGATTTTTTTCAAAGATCGTGAAGACATGTATTTGTGTCGGATATCTGTATGTTGTTTGTTACATTATAATAGAATGATTTGTACTTCCTCTGTGTTAGTTTGTAATTGTGTCATAATTAGTCTGAAGTTATGGACTGTTGATGGGTAGCCTACTGGCTTTGGCTTGGGGATTACCAACAAGGCAGAAGAATGTGTGGAGAAACTGTGTTGGGGTTGTGGGGAAGAATGCTGTGAAGGTCTTGCTCTTGGGTTTATAACAACGACACCATCATTCCGCTCACCTTGTCATTGATAGTCCCATTGTTCGTAACCGTATCATCATCATACCTGCACATTACGCATATCTATTGTTTTACCCGGTGTATATATTTTTTTTTCTTTTTTACGTGGTTCTTGCATCTCCTTGGAACATTTTATGATACAGTGGATGCAGGGTGTGAAGGCTCACACCCCCACCCACGATATTGACAAGGATTTTGAGTGCGTTTTTTTTTTTTTAAGTATTTTCCTTTATCAGGTCTTTCCTGTTATTATGGCGTTTGGTTATCTTTTAGTGGAGAGGCATGTGATACGTTTATAATGCTCCTCCCCCCAGTGGGTAAATTACTTGTCATTTATGTACTTGTTTCTTCAGCAGTATTTTCCGTTGAATTTCGAATGCTGTCTGTAACTGTGAACTTTATATATATATATATATATATATATATATATATATATATATATATATATATATATATATATATATATATATATATGTTTATTTCTTTAGGATGTGGTCAGTTTACTTTTTGATTTATGTATGTGATTACATTTCAGTTACTTTCCGCTAATTCAAAACACACTTTATAATTACAATACACGAGAGAAGCTTTTCTTGAGGACTTGTTAATGCACTTGTACAATGGTGTCAACAGACAATACCTTGTCTCTCGTGTGTTGCCACTTGCCGGCTAGAATTAAATCACTCGTAGTATCCGCAGATCGTCTGTGTGTCACGAACGCTGCTTGAATAAGATACGGAGTTACAGTGAAGCTTCTGGTATATGTTGTCTCAGTTTCTTTGTCCTCTTCACCGCACATCTTCACTTGTCACACTCTGAACCTCTCCTCACACATTGTCTACCCCGCGATCTGCCTTCCCTCACCCAGCACCTTTCCCCACACTTTGACTCTCCCACGATCTGCCTTCCCTCACCCAGCACCTCTCCCCACACATTGTCTACCCCACGATCAGCCTTCCCTCACCCAGCAGCACCTGTCTCTCCCCTCACCCCCTACCGTGTACCCCAACATCACGTACTAAATCATTTTTTTACATATATATTTTAAACCGTCCCTGAAGCGAGGTCACATCTCTCACTCACGCTGCTGTGTCCCAGTTCAGTGCACATCATCCCTTCCCCCGTTGTCTGTTGTCCACCTTAATCCACATCCCCCCACCCCATCACCTACAGCCTACCTCCCTGATTGTCTCCCCACCTCACACTCCGTCGTCCAACCTATCACAACGTCTCTCGCTAGAGCTTTGCTTTCCCAACACTTGACTCCACGTTGCTTCCCTCTCACGTCGTGGCCTCCGTAGCCCACGGTGAACGTCGTATTGTATGCTTTGTTTCACTCTCAGTCTCCCTTACCCCACCCGCCCTCTCCAACGCATCATAACACACCCGCACGTTCATCCCTCACCCTGCTTTCCACCTCACGTAACATCCTCTCATCCACCATTGGACGCGCTTCCCTACACTCAGTCATACGTAACGGTTCGTTCCATATTCCTTGTCCTCCTCCGTACATAACCCCCCTCCCCCCTCCCGTCCCCACCTCACCATTACCACTTTCTTTGCTTTCCTTCTTCACTTTAAAGCATTTCCACATCTCGCTTCTCCCCTTGCCTCCCCCTGACTATATACACACCCTTAAACCCGCTGTGCACCGTGTCTATATACGTCAGCCCCCCGCTCTCCAAATCTTCATTTTAGTGCCTCAGTATGTACTCGCTCACCCCTCTCCTTTCCTCTCCCCGATGCCTCCTGCTGTAAGATGTTTGGGTTAATGCACGAGTGCCGTTGTGGTTGGCCGGGTGCCATCCTAGCTGTGTGGGTGTCGCCTGGGGTAGCTGGGGTGTCTCTGGGATGTGTGTGTGTTGGTATGACGTTCGTCGCTCGAGGCGTTGGGGCTACCCCAGGTATCATGGCACTGGTGCTCCCTCGCCGTGGCCACTGTTGTGACAGTTGACTGTTTATCGCACACGTTGAGTCGGCATCACGTACTTGAAATGCCTGGCTAAATGCCCTGAAAACTGTTGGGGATTCGGGGAGAAATGGTAAGTCGCGGGAAGAGAGACTACTATGTTGTAGAGATCATGTGATGGCACGGGAGATAGCTGATGCAGCGGGGGTCACTGTGTATATAGAGACCGACATGGCACGGGCGGAACATACCCGAGTCTTCCTCATCTTATGTATAAAGGAAAATAGGATGAGGAAAAGAATGGAGGAGCTTACCAGAGATTTTAAGGTGTATTTACACCTGACTCTTGAAAGTAGCAATGTGAAAGAAAGAGGAAGAGAAGAAGTCAGAGAATTTCAAACTTTCATTGTTCGAGGGATGGAGGTGTATCCTAACGGCCGGTCCTCGCGCACAGTATGGGAAGCAGCAGCCACACGCTTGCCATAGGTCTGAGGTTCATTGGTAGGGGGGGACACACGCTGACTGATCATGGGAGCAGTGGGCTAAATATGATGGATCTGACGGAGGATGACCAGGTGTTATGAAAGGTAATAAGTGCAGTAGGGTAGGGTGCTTCATGTCTGGGCGTGTGGTATAACTTGCCTGCCAGGTCGTGTGACGGGCGGTCTTTGTTGTGGAGGCTGGCTGGTTGTGTTGGTGGCTGACTTGGTGTTGTAGGGGTTTCCTTGGTGTCATGGAAGCTTTTGGGTGTCTTGGAGTTTGCCACTAGGCCTCTGGGTTGCGGCATTCAGCAGTAGAAGAACAACGTAGCAGCTTGGCCCCCAGATGTGAGATGTGTGGGTGCCATGGTGGTTGCTTGTGGGGTGTAGGGGTAGAGTAGATATTTGGCTGTGTCCCGGGTCTTGTTAGTTCAGGTAGAATGTTACCTGGTTGTCGTGGAGGCTGCTAGGGTGCCATAATGATAGTCGTTGTCTTGGAGGTGACCTGGTAGTTGCAGGAGCTGGCTGGCTGACTAGGAGCCACGGTGACTGTCCGTGAGTCGCTTTATATTCGATGTTATAATTATCTGGCCACTCGGGTCTGACAAAGACCCTTTGTGACGAGTGTAATCTTTCTACCCTGCCGTTTACAGGTCGAGTTCGAGCGGCGCAATAAATTAGCCCTTGATAGGGGCGAAATGAAATTAAATTTGGGTTATCAGGGAGGCTATGAATGGCGTCTAACACTCGGCTTGGTGTCATTGAAGCGGGCAGGGTGACCTGGAGACTCGGTTAGGGTGATGTAGAGAATGGCTCGGTGCTGTGGTGGATGCCTAAGTGTGGTGGGAAGAAGCAGGATGGAAGTCTTGGTGCTTGGCTGGATGGATATTGTGGTGGCTTGAGTGTGTATCCAGAGGGCCTGGCAGGGGATGGAGGCCCAGGATGAATTATGGAGGTGGTGGCTCGTTGTCGAGTAGGCTGACTGGATATCGAGGGGTGCCTGAGGGTTGTGGGGATCGCCCGGGTGATGATGGGCTGGTAAGGAAAAGGAAGCGACTGGCTGATGATGATGAGGTGGTTGACTTCGACTAGAGGACAGCGTGGGTGTTATGGTTGGGGTCTGAACGTTCGTTGTGGGGGTCTGGCTGGGAGTTGCCGTGCTAGACGGTTTGGCGCCGGGGGAGTGTCGTGAGGACTGGCTGGCTGGCTGGCTGGTGTATTGTATGAGGCTGGCCGGGTTGCTCCGTGCGTCTGGGAGTGGCTGCCAGTGGCAGTGCTTGGATGGCGATCTTGATCAGTGGTGACTAGATGTCGTCGGGTTGTGTCAGGCTTCGTATGGTGGCTGATCAAGTTGGTTCTGTGTTATGCAGAGGGTGGTGGTAGAGAGTCATGGTGGCTGGCCAGGTGATGTGTCTCCCCTGCCGTCAGTGTGGTCTGTCGTGTTGCTCCGTGTAAGCGTCTGTTTACCCGTTGTTCGTCACCTCCGCTCGTCTCCCGGTCATACCCACCGAGGAGCGTTAGGTGTTGTGAACTCACGTCACCTCGGTGGAGAATGTGTACGAGCGAGGGAAAAAAAATCATCTTGTGTTGGAGGAGGTGACCATGGGGAGGTGGTGGGCTGGGTGGTTATGGCACAGTCTTTGTCATGGTAGTTTTATTATGATGGGAACGCTCGATGGGTGTGTGTGTGTGTGTGTGTGTGTGTGTGTGTGTGTGTGTGTGTGTACGTACCATGACAGCGGGCTATTTTTACACCTTGTGTGTTGCTCTGCGGCCTTACGATTGCAGCTGTGTCGTGTTCCACACTTACACTGGGCATTTGTATAATGCCAGGTCCTCGTTTTCTTTGTGTCACTGCGTTCATCTAGTAGGGTGCTGTTGTAGTCAGAGCTGCTGTGTATTTGTGTTTTTCTTGTGACTATGATTAACATAGGATGAGGTGTGGGTGCACAGTGTGATGGTCAGAAGTGCTGACAAAGTTGTGTGTACATCCTTGAATGACCACAATTTGCTTGTACATTATTGATCTACGGAACTCCTTTTCATTCACCAAGATGAGCCATTATCTCCTACCAGATACATAGAACTCCTCCCAGCTTCCCTGCTAGACCTAATTCACATTTACTCTCAACTTCCTCTTTTCACACACTTCCAAGCTAAATCACCAACTTCTGCAGTTTCTTACTCAAGGCTGCCACCAGTGCTGTATCATCAGGAAACAACAACTCACTCACTCCTCAGGCTCTCTCATCCCTTACAGACTGCATACTCGCCCCTCTCTCCAAGACTCGCGTTTACCGCCCTCACCATCCAATCCATGAAGAAATTATACAACCATATATATATATATATATATATATATATATATATATATATATATATATATATATATATATATATATATATACACCCACACACAGTCGAATCGAATGCAGTCGGCCATATAAACTGTCCCAGGCTAACTTCCAAACTTGACCACCTTGTCCTACGTCGCAATGTTCGTTGACTTTCCCTCTTGTACAGGTATTAGTTTGGTTTTTGCTCTCGAGAGGTGGCTGCTTGTGTGCCCCCACCACTAGCTAGACCACGCAATACTCGGCAAGCTGCTGCGTCACATGATTACTGTGTGGCCGTTGGCAACTCAAGGGTGGGTCGTTTTGATAACTTTTTCTTTCCCTCCACCTCGAAGCTTTGGAACTCTCTATCTTTTTGTTTCTTTCCCAATAACTATGACCTGGCATATTTTAAAAGACATGTTTTTTCATTCTCAAAGATTCGTACTTACTTTCCCTTATCTTTTCTTTTTCTGTTTCATAATTCTCGTTTATTTCAATTAAGGCCCGGCCTTGGATGTAGAATTTTATCCGTGACTGGAGCCTTCAACATGAAAAAGATGATGATATATGTATATATTGGCCACATCTCTGATACTCGTAAAGTATTAGAGTGTTGTCATATTATCATGACATCCTCTCCTCGTATGACACCACTGTGGTAAGTTTGGTAAACGACAAGAGATGGATGGTTGTGGCTGAAATGTCAGAGCGGCTGTGTGTGTGTGTGTGTGTGTGTGTGTGTGTGTGTGTGTGTGTGTGTGTGTGTGACCAGGCGTCCAGCATCCTCTCTTACCCCACACTTCTTACTCGACTTTATTCATACCACCTTCTCGCTCCACGTTGTGTGTTTTTCTTTTGTTTTTTTTCCAAGTGCGACGTACCGCGCGCATCGAATTAGCTAATTAAGATGGTGTCATTCGTCGTGTTTGCTATTGTGTGAAATGTTCATTATTATTATTATTATTATTATTATTATTATTATTATTATTATTGTTATTATTATTTTTATTATTATTGTTGTTATTGTTATTATATTATTATTATTATTATTTTTATTATTATTATTATTATTATTATTATTATTATTATTGTTGTTGTTGTTATTATTTCATACATAGTCGCCATTTCCCGCGTTAGCGAGGTAGCGTTAAGAAAAGAGGACTGAGCCGAAGAGGAAATATCCTCACTTGGCCCCCTTCTCTGTTCCTTCTTTTGGAAAATTATATATATATATATATATATATATATATATATATATATATATATATATTTTTTTTTTTTTTTTTTTTTTTTTTGCTGCCTCCCGCGTTTGCGAGGTAGCGCAAGGAAACAGACGAAAGAAATGGCCCAACCCACCCCCATACACATGTATATACATACACGTCCACACACGCAAATATACATACCCACACAGCTTTCCATGGTTTACCCCAGACGCTTCACATGCCCTGATTCAATCCACTGACAGCACGTCAACCCCGGTATACCACATCGATCCAATTCACTCTATTCCTTGCCCTCCTTTCACCCTCCTGCATGTTCAGGCCCCGATCACACAAAATCTTTTTCACTCCATCTTTCCACCTTCAATTTGGTCTCCCACTTCTCGTTCCCTCCACCTCCGACACATATATCCTCTTGGTCAATCATTCCTCACTCATTCTCTCCATGTGCCCAAACCATTTCAAAACACCCTCTTCTGCTCTCTCAACCACGCTCTTTTTATTTCCACACATCTCTCTTACCCTTACGTTACTTACTCGATCAAATCACCTCACACCACACATTGTCCTCAAACATCTCATTTCCAGCACATCCACCCTCCTTCGCACAACTCTCTCCATAGCCCACGCCTCGCAACCATACAACATTGTTGGAACCACTATTCCTTCAAACATACCCATTTTTGCTTTCCAAGATAATGTTCTCGACTTCCACACATTCTTCAAGGCTCCCAGGATTTTCGCCTCCTCCCCCATCCTATGATCCACTTCCGCTTCCATGGTTCCATCCGCTGCCAGATCCACTCCCAGATATCTAAAACACTTTACTTCCTCCAGTTTTTCTCCATTCAAACTTACCTCCCAATTGACTTGACCCTCAACCCTACTGTACCTAATAACCTTGCTCTTATTCACATTTACTCTTAACTTTCTTCTTTCACACACTTTACCACACTCAGTCACCAGCTTCTGCAGTTTCTCACATGAATCAGCCACCAGCGCTGTATCATCAGCGAACAACAACTGACTCACTTCCCAAGCTCTCTCATCTCATTCTTTTGGAAAATTATATATATATATATATATATATATATATATATATATATATATATATATATATATATATAGTGTGTGTGTGTGTGTTTAGCGAAAAATAATACATTGTAAAGACCTGATTGAAATTTGTATTGTAAGAACATGAACGATTTCGTCCCTGTTTTGTGTTTCCTGATGTATAACTCAGTTTTCCAGCGTTGACCTTGTTGTATTATGTGGATGATAATGTTATAACAACCGGCAGCAGTTGTGGGCAAGCCGTCATCATCTTGTGTGTCAGGTGGTCGCTATGCGTGCACGATAGATAGATGGATAGATATTATCACGGTTCTGGTGAGTGGTCAGGTTTCCCCCCGCGGCCCGACCGACCATCAAGGTCGACACCACCTGTGCTGACGGAGAAAGTTCAAGGTCGTGGTGGTGGTGGCGGGCGGGTGGTCGGTGGTGTAGTGGAATCATGGCTGGAGAACACGTAGACTTTCCTCCCTCCTCCCTACACCGTTACTGCTCGGCGTCTGCACGACACCAGCTACGGATGGCGCCTCCCCTGGTGGCTGTTAGTGAACCTTTATATCTGGCTGTTATATATATATATATATATATATATATATATATATATATATATATATATATATATATATATATATATATATAAGCACACACTTGTGTGAAATTTGACAAAAACACACACACACACACACACACACACACACACACACACACACACACTCCAACCGAAGCCAGGTAGGCATGTGTGTGTGTGTGTGTGTGTGTGTTACATTCCACATACCTGTGTTCTTGTGACGTAAGGACTTATCCTGGGGTGATGTTAGATCATGAATATTACATGCGTGTTGTGTGCAACATGAGAGGGTAAAAGGTTCCAAAGCTTCTGAGTATAGAGGGAAAGTAACAGTTAACTAAACGACCCACCCTTGAGTTGCCAACGGCCACACAGTAATCATATGACGCAGCGGCTTGCCGAGTATTGCGTGGTTTAGCTAGTGGCGGGGGCACACAGGCAGCCAGCTCTCGGGTGCAAAAACCAAAGTAATACTTACAGAAGAGGAAAATGGAACCAACACTGCTTCGAAGAGCAAGTGGGTAAAGTTTTAAAGTAAACCTGGGAGAGTTTATAAGTCGGACCCCATTTTGATTCATCTCTGTCAAGTTAACCATCCCAGATGTGAGAGCAGTGCTCCATACAAGGACGAGTCAATCCTTTGTGTAAGCTAAGCAACTGTTCGGCAGAAGAGAAATTTCGACATCTAAACAGGACTTCCAGTTTCTTAAGGGCAGACTTTGCTATTTCCATAATGTGATCATTCGAAGATTGTGTGAGTGTTACAGTAATACCAAGTATGTTCATTAAAAGAAGTGGAATTGCAGAACCATCAAAGTAGAGAGGAAAGTTGTGAGGAATTTTCGATACACAGATGGGCAGAAACTGGGTCTGTCATTTAACATGAGCATATTTCGTCTACCTTACTGAGATATCCTGTCCAACTCTTGAGTTTATTGAAGAAGTTGTGTCGAGACGAGATGCAGATCGAGTGCGAGAAAAAGGAACAGATTTTAAAGATGCGGAGGAATGCAGTATTAAGTCGTCAGCGTGTGAGTACATTTGGTTATTTGTAGAAGGGAAATCATTGATGAAAAGGAGAAAAAGTGTAGGGGACAGAACAGAACCTTGAGGGACATTACTGTTAATGGAGAAAGAGGGTGAGGCTGATCCATTAACAACGACAGAGATAGATCGGCCAGAGAGGAAGCTAGATATGAGGGGGCAAAGTGAGGGGGGGAAGCCAAGAGAGGGGAAACTGTGAAATGAGACCCCGATGCCACACCCTATCCAAAGCTTTGGAGATGTCAGTGGCATGTACATAGAATTATTCCCCAATATCTTTCAGGGATGATGAACAGACATTAGTGAAATAGGGATAAATATCACCAGTGGATCTTGCCTTACGGAAGCCATACTGGTAATCAGGGAGAAGACTGAGAGATTTAAGATGTGGAAGGATATGGGAGTTGAAGAGGGAGTTGCATACTTTGGAAATATTAATGTCAGAGCAACAGGACGGTAGTTAAGAGGGATTGGAATGGTCACCCTTCTTAGGGATGGGATGTATCAACGCATGTTTCCAAGGAGAAGGGAAATTTCTGGTTTTTAAAAGAAACGGAACAGACGAGCAAGCACAGATGCAGGTTCAGAGAGACATTCGCTACTCGGAGATGGATGCCATCAGGTCCATAAGTCTCGCATGTGACCAGAGAGAGAAGCGCTTTCCGGACAGTTCGAAGAAATTGTACGTGGAAGGGCCAAGTAAGAGTCGTCCAAGATGAAGTTAAAGGAGAAAGAGGGACCAAAAAGAGTTGCTTTGTCAACGGGAGAGACAGATGTAGTACCGTCGGTACGGAAAAGTGAAGGAAAGGTAGAGCGACAGAGTGTTAGAGATGCCATTAGCTAAAGACCCGACAGACGTATCAGTGGATGACGGGGAGAGGTTGTCACACTTACTTTGAATAATGGATCGGTTTCCTCACGGGTTACTCACTTGCAGTGATTACGGGCAGTGATCAATGATGAATGGCAGCCAGAGGAAGGGGAGTTTTTCCAAGGCCGGCATGCCTGATCCCTTGTCTGAATGACCTCAGAACAGGAACGGTTGAATCATGGACTGGATGAAGAGGTCGTCTTGGAGGAAGAAAGGATAAATGCTTCCATTCCCACAACAATAACCTCTGCTGTGTGTTTGGCGGAGACAGAGGCATCACCACATGAGACAATGATTTACCCGGGGAAAGTCAGAAAAGAATTTACGTAAGTTATTCCAGTCGGGTTTGTTAAGATGCCAATGTTTATATGGAGAAGGGGCTGCTGGAGGGGAGGTGGCGTTAAGATCCTTACATTTATGAGCGTGTCAGATACACCAGTTGGGGGCGAGATTGTGTAGATGTGTCGCTAAGGATTAGAGGTGGAAAACAGATCCAGAATATGAGGTGGTTGGTCACACCGGTCAGGAATATGGGTGGGTTGGGTCATCATTTGCTCTAAGTAACTGAGAATGGAGTACGTGAAGGCTTCAGTCCCACACCCCACCACCACTTCACAGCCACCACCATCCCCACTACCACCATCCTCACTACCACCATCTTTATGTGAGGAGGTCAACTGTTCCCAGTGGTAAAGGTTGGGATCATCTTGGTGGTGGATATCGGCTTTTAAGTGGGAGGACATCACTGCTTCATTATAGCCAAGGTTCTCGTACCGACGTGCCTGCACACTGGGTTATGTACGTGGGACAACCTGATACATTCGTTACTGTTGTGAACTACATTGGTGTCCCTGACACGAGGTCAGGCAGTGGCCTTACCATGTATGATCCTGAGAACATAATATCGTGTGTGAGGTGAGACGATGATGTGTTGGGGAGACAGTGTGTGAGGTGAGACGATGATGTGTTGGGGAGACAGTGTGTGAGGTGAGACGATGATGTGTTGGGGGGACAGTGTGTGATGTTAGACGATCATGTGTTGGGGAGACAGTGTGTGAGGTGAGACGGTCATGTGTTGAGGAGACAGTGTGTGAGGTGAGACGATCATGTGTTGGGGAGACAGTGTGTGAGGCGTGGGTTTATATCTCCCCTCAACGCCTTAATGTCCAGAAGGCCAGCAGGGTAGAGCCTCCTCGTTCAGGTCGCCAGTATAACGGGGGTGAGAACACAGTTGGTCTGACCATGTGACCAAGTCAGGGCGGTGTAGTGTATGATCAGGGCATCTTCCCCTTCTCCCCTCCCCCTCACACACACACACACACACACACACACACACACACACACACACACACACACACTGGAAAGGATGATGAGAAAGCGTGTGAACATGTGCTTACGATGGAGGTACCTAACTGGGAGGCAACACTATGTTGATGAGAGGAGGTCATGATGACCCATCTTCCAGACTCCCGTCAGCTTCGCCAATGATCCAGGGAGATGGTTGGGGTGAGGCTGTGTGTTCATGGGAAGACAGAAAGCGTTTGAAAACTAGCCGAGGTGTCGGGAAGCTGGTGAAGATGGTAGAGGTGCAGCAAGGAGTAAGGGATGTGGAGTCTCACTGGATACAAGATTGCCTTTTGTATGAGGCAACAGAGGAGTGTGGTGAGAGGCGCATCCTGGAAACGTGCTGGGATCACAAGTGGAGTGCCACAGGGCTCCTCCCCTCCCCTGCTGGTCCCTGTGTTGTGTAAAAGCCTTGCCTAATGGACTGGACCCCTACCTTCGTCGGGTCGGATGAATGGGTGAGAATCAGAGCAAGTAACTGCACGGTGATGAGGGTGGGACACAGGGAGGGAAGGACTCGGTGCAAGTTATGAACTGGGGAACAGAATTACTGGCATCTCTGTGAGTGAAGGGGACGGAGGAGTCGATTTTGTCCTTAATCTATCGCCAGAGGTGAATGTCTGAAGAATATTTGCTGGTGGCAGATATTACAATGACATTCGAGTACACGGAGAAGGAAGTGGTTGACAAGGTTTTTAGCAACGTACAACAGATCAAACCTGGATGGAGCCTCACAGGTCTGGTCACCTTGAGAAACACAAAGATCTGATGGAGACGGTACCGAGAAGGGGAACCATGATGGTACGGGAATTAAGAGGATTGATCTGCAATGCTTGGCCGAGGACTACAATGTCGTCCCTCCAGGATGAGAGAGAGAGAGAGAGAGAGAGAGAGAGAGAGAGAGAGAGAGAGAGAGAGAGAGAGAGAGGGTAGGTACAAAGTTGACAGTGAAGAGTTCTTCAAGAAAACTAGAGGCTACAGTAAGAGCTGATTAAGAAGGTTATAGGAAGGATGTACAGAAGGATTACTGGAGATGGTGTGGGCTTGCAGTGAAGTGATCAAGGAGACTGTGAATGCCGGCAGGTTGTAAAGGTGCAAGAGGCTTCTTGATGACATGATAAGTTATAGAGATGGGGCTACACGAGTGTAGGACTCCCTCCACGCACAGTACAAGAGATGGGGCTACACGAGTGTAGGACTCCCTCCCCTTACAGTACAAGAGATGGGGCTCCACGAGTATTGAACTCCCTCCGCGCAGGAATTAATATAGTATCCCACACTGAGAAAGAGAACACAGTGATTTATATAGTTCTATCTCCTTCAAATGAAAGAAGGCACAGACATGTATATAGTCTTGTCACCCCACTGAGAAAGAGAACGCTAATGTGTATCGTCCTATCACGCCACTGAGAAAGAGCAGAGTATGTATATAGTCTTTTCACCCCACTGAGAAAGAGCACAGTAATGTGTTTAGCCTATCACCCCACTGAGACAGAGCGCGCAGTAATGTTTATAGTCCTATCACTCCACTGATAAAGAGTAATATACATAGGCCTGTCACTCCACTGAGAAGGAGTTAGTGATGTTTATAGTTCTGTCACCCCACTGATAAAGAGTTAGTAATATATATAGGCCTGTCCCCCCACTTGGAGATCATTGTCGTATGTATGTATGTATGGTGGGGTCATCACCTGTTGGTTGAGGGACTGGGGTGAGGCAGGTGGGGACCAGACCCGCCACAGGAGACGTTCTAGGAAGGCTGCCACTTGTGTTGTTGACGAGTGTGTGTGTGTGCGCGCGCGCACCCCCCTGGACCTTGACTTCGCGTCGCCATCCTCAACCTGATGGTTAACACTCGTACCTCAAGGCTGTTCCTGTTGTCGCCCCTGTAATGTCCCGGTCGCTAATTGCTCCCAGAACCTGTTGTGTCCCCGCCCACTCATGTTCTCTCTGCTGTTATCCCCGCCTCTTTATAACGACGCTACGACTGTTGAACACGACGGTACGACCCTTTAGGACGATGGTACGACTGTTGAACACGATGGTACGACCCTTTAGGACGATGGTACGACTATTGAACATGACGGTACGACCCTTTAGGACGATGGTACTACGCCTGTTGAACACGACGATACGACCCTTTAGGACGATGGTACTACGACTGTTGAACACGACGGTACGGCCCTTTAGGACGATGGTACGACTATTGAACGCGACGGTACGGCCCTTTAGGACGATGGTACGACTATTGAACACGACGGTACGACCCTTTAGGACGATGGTACTACGACTGTTGAACACGACGATACGACCCTATAGGGCGAGGGTACGACCCTTTAGGACGATGGTACGACTATTGAACACGACGGTACGACCCTTTAGGACGATGGTACTGCGACTGTTGAACACGACGATACGACCCTGTGGGACGATGGTACGACTATTGAACACGACGTTACGACCTTTTAGGGTGATGGTACGACTGTTGAACACGACGGTACGATCCTGTGGGACGATGGTACGACTATTGAACACGACGTTACGACCTTTTAGGGCGATGGTACGACTGTTGAACACGACGGTACGACCCTTTTAGGGCGATGGTACGACTGTTGAACACGACGGTACGACCCTGTGGGACGATGGTACGACTATTGAACACGTTACGAACTTTTAGGGCGATGGTACGACTGTTGAACACGACGGTACGACCCTTTAGGACGAGGGCACGACTGTTGAACACGACGGTACGACCCTTTAGGACGATCTCTCCTTCCCTCCACCTCCTCCCCTCCAGTTCCTCCCCTCCACTGCCTTCCTTTCCCTTCATCTTGCCCCTTCGTCCTATCCTGCCTCCATCCCTCCCCCTCCATCCTTCCGTCTTCATCCCTCCCCCTCCGTCCCTCCGTCTTCATCCCTCCCTCCCGCGCCCTGTACCATCCAGCCAAGACTCATAAGTAAGTAGCAGGCGGCCGTTAACCCTGTACCCACCTGGGTATTCGGAATTCATGGTCGTAAAGTTGATGTGGTGGATTGTTACGACCGGCAGTTAGGTCCAGGCAGGGTGGGAGAGAGGCTTCTGCTGGGCCAGGCCTTGACGTTGCTAGGATGTGGTGGGGGCCGACCCTCGGCCTGGGTGTGGACGGGCGCCCTCCACTGGTACGTTGAACACCGTCCGGTGACTCCCATGGTATTCTAAGGCCTTTAACACGGCCTTCAGATGGTCCTGGCGGCACAAGGTGATGATGGGTCAAACAAGCCTCCGTGAGCTTGTGATTGGTTCTGGGACTCCCAGTGTGGTTCAGCCTTTCTGTTACAGTTTGGTCACCTTTGTCGGTGTTGGAGTAATTAATAGATTCATTAGGATACGACACTTGTATCTTGCTGTTTTGTGGAATGTGATGACACCGACGAGTATACTCGCCTCCTGCAGGAGTGCCGTGCCCCTTACTGGGCGTCCTTATGTTGTTACGAGGCCTTGTTACCACCCGGCCATACGTTGTCCCCTACCGGAGATTTCTGTAGGAGGGGTAACTGGTTGTTGCAGACTGAGTCCATCACACACCTCCCTCCATCACTGGTGTGTGGCGCTGATGATGGAAGCACCAGGTGCACCGGGGTCATGATGTCTGGGGAGCGATGGTGCGTGCTGCCCTCGTTGCTCTTGAAAAGGTTTGGTAATGCGTGACCAGCGAGTGACCTTGATATTGGAGGGTGTGGGTGATGGGGTGACAGTATTGTCGTGGGGTGTGTGTGTTTGGAGCGCTAGGTGGATGTTAGCTGTCGTGTACCTCATGCGGTGGTTGTGGTGCAGGTGAGAGAGCTGCCACACACACACACACACACACACACACAGGTCCTGGTCGTCACGCGAGCCACCCCGTCTCTTACCTTGACTTACTCACAGCAGTTGGTGTTGAGTGTGTAGGTGGGTGGCTGCGGTGCCTCAGCCCCCACCACACTTCATGGCAGGACGTAGTGAGCGTGTGCGGGCGGGTTTGTGTTGTGTTGTGGGCACAGATGAAACCATCCCGAGGGACTATGTGGTTATAGGTCTATGAATAACCACACGTTCATGCTATATATCTGCATATGATTATCCCGTTTATGGTCTTATTGCATCACATGGTCCTTATGACTCTTTCATATATATATATATATATATATATATATATATATATATATATATATATATATATATATATATATACACACACACACACACACACACACACTTTTTTTTCGTACTATTCGCCATCTCCCGCATTAGCGAGGCAGCGGTAAGAACAGAGGACTGAGGCTTTGACGGAAATCCTCACTTGTCCCCCTTCTCTGTTCCCTCTTTTGGAAAATCAAAAACGAGAGGGAAGGATTTCCAGCCCCCCCCCCCCCCCCCCCCGCTCCCTCCCTCCGCTCCCTCCCTCCGCTCCCTCCCTTCAATCGCCTTGTACGACACGCAGGGAATACGTGGGAAGTATTCTTTGTCCCCCTAACCCCAGGGGGACACACACACACCTGCTTCTTTGACTTGGTGTTAAAACTAAGGCTGAGTGGACCTTATTACCACATGTTTGTAGGTATTTAACTTTTGTATTTACAAACTAATGAATGACTGGGTGGGTTAAGTTGGCATTGTCGTGGCTTATTGACTCAGTGGTTAAAGTGAACTGGTGGAGTGTGTTGCTTACGAGGTGGGTAGACGGTCTCTTCTGCGCTTCAGTCACTTCTACCCTGTCATTAAGTCAGGTGTGTGTGTGTAATAGACGTGTTTATACTGTGCGGGGAGGGAGTTTTACACGTGTGGGGAGGCCCCTCGTCTCGTGAACATTCTCTACTGCCATACGTGTGTGTGTGTGTGTGTGTTGTGGTGTCTCCATTAACCATATCCCCCAGTCATGTTAACCCATATATCCACCGTCCTTGTCCTGCAGAAGTACATGATATTCCATCTTGTTTTTAACAAGTTTCTGGCTTGGTTTCATGTGGTGGTGCCCCTGGCTGTCTCCCTCAACGTGTCGTGGCTCAGTCGTTGTGTCTCGTTTGTAGCTGCCGTCTCTCTCTCTCTCTCTCTCTCTCTCTCTCTCTCTCTCTCTCTCTCTCTCTTCCCAGAATGTTACGTCCTATTTCTTTCTTTCTCGGGAAAGCATGACTTAGTTAATGTTAGTGTGTGTGTGTGTGTGTGTGTGTGTGTGTGTGTGTCGGGTGGGTAGTAGAGTGTCGTGGGGGTGGGTGGGTGGGTGTGTGGCCTCCGTCACTCATGCCTTACCACCGGACTCATGACTCACTCATGACTTCCACACTGTTTATGTATCACCTTCGATGAGGCTGTCTTGTTGGCACATTGTTAATTGTGTGTGTGTTTGTGTTACATGTGCGGTATGTGGAGGAAGACCTGCGCTTGAGGAGCCCCAGTCTGTACTGTCTCCCTTTTGTGAACTGGAATCTTACCGTTGCTTGAGAATGTTTTGGTCAGAACATCAAAGACCACGTAACTTACAGTCTTCGGCAGAATATAAACATTCTCGAGTAGCGGCAAGACTCGCACCAGTCTCGAAAAAAAATATTTTCCTGTATTTTTTACGAGAATTCCCATCTCTTTAGCATATTTTCGCATGTGTTTAATGCATGAATAATCATTTGAGATAAAATGTATGATCATTAACTATTGTTTTCCGTCGTAAAGTCTCCTTATCGCAAGGGGGTCCCTATGCGAGGGTCACCTTTACAAACGTTCCAATAATAATTCTTCATCGTATAGTCATACCAGCCAGCCAATCAGCGTCGACCTTCGTCATCACATTGTTGCCACGTTCTTGGATTACGACGATGCGAAGCGTCGTCGCTTTCGCCCGTCGTGTGGTTCTTGAATACGGGCTTAGAGTTATGTGGGGCCCATTTTTTATAATTTAGAATGGGTTATTATTATTTTTTTTTAACTTCATTTTGAAAACGGGTCGCCGGTACCCACTCTCGTAGGGTCAACAGTTGGCATGTGCTGGGTCGAGGGTGATACATTTGGGTGGCATCGTGAGAGGTGCGCATGCGTAGATGTTCATCTTGTGTATGTGGTATGAGGTGGTGAGGTGAACGGTGCAGGACGTAGGTAGGTCAGGACATGAGGCTGTGAGGGAGTGTGGGAGGAGGCGTGAGTGTTGTGGCTTAGGACTACCTCCATGTGGTGGGGAGAGGTGGGGAGCAACACGTAACTCATGTGGTGGGGAGAGCTGGGGAGTAACACGTAACTCATGTGGTGGGAAGTAACACGTAACTCATGTGGTGGGGAGTAACACGTAACTCATGTGGTGGGGAGATGTGGGGAGTAACGCGTAACTCGTGGTGGGGAGAGCTGGGGAGTAACACGTAACTCGTGGTGGGGAGAGCTGGGGAGTAACACGTAACTCGTGGTGGGGAGAGGTGGGGAGTAATACGTAACTCATGTGGTGGGGAGAGCTGGGGAGTAATACGTAACTCAAGTAGAGGGGAGAGGTGCTTGCTCCCCTGCCTCCAGGTCATGTTGATATCGTCTCGCACCATCTGTGCACCACACAGTATGGAACCCGCCTCCCATCGTCTGTCAGTCATTCATTTTCAGAGTGTAAATGATTTACATGTTACTGTAAGTGAGGGATTGACGCACAGTGGGATGTGGAAAATCCCTCGTGGTGTATGTAGCAGCATGACGGCATATGTCCCGGGGGGATGGTGACGCGTTCTGTGAGGCTGCACCGGCCTCGACCCTCACTCACACCTCATGGCGTCCCCTCCTGCCGTGAGGATGACTCATTATGACCACACACACACACACACACACACACACACACACACACACACACACACACACACACACACACACCTACCTCAGGTGGGGGAGGGAGTTAACGTGATCCATCCGTGACTGCTTGTATACAACTACAACACCTGGGATTGTGTGTGTTCTCATCTTCCTGGGACCACTGTTGTGGTATAAGAAATTATTACACGTTTTTAAATCATTTAGTGTGTTATATATATATATATATATATATATATATATATATATATATATATATATATATATGTATATTTTTTTTTTCAAACTATTCGCCATTTCCCGCGTTAGCGAGGTAGCGTTAAGAACAGAGGACTGGGCCTTTTTCAGAATATCCTCACCTGGCCCCCTCTGTTCCTTCTTTTGGAAAATTAAAAAAAAAGAAAAAAAAAAACGAGAGGGGAGGATTTCCAGCCCCCCGCTCCCTCCCCTTTTAGTCGCCTTCTACGACACGCAGGGAATACGTGGGAAGTATTCTTAATCCCCTATCCCCAGGGATAATATATATATATATATATATATATATATATATATATATATATATATATATATATATATATATATATATCAGTATATGATTTATTCCCATGTATTACTGTTGTTGGTGGGTTGTCGTCTAAACACGAAAGATAAATATATCGTCTTGATTCCAGGTGTCGAGGTCAGTTCATCTTCAGTAAGGTTCCAGTTGTTTGTTTCGGTGTGGGATAGCGTAAGTCTGGGGGGGGTCATGCTAAGGCTTCGGTGCTCCTACCGTGGGGTATGACCATTGGCTGTGACGACTTGGTCTTCGCTATGATCACGTAGGGTCATTGCTTAAGGGTCAATCCATGGTCGTGTTTAAGGTTCATATCGTAGTGTTCAGGGGTTTACCACGGGTGTACACCTCCCTCCCCGTGTTCGGTAACCCACAAATAATTTCATACAACCGGCCGACCACAGCCGGCTGCCCAACCTGCACGTGTTCAGCCGTGTTTACACACGAGGGATGTAACACCCCCCCCCCCCCCCCCCCCTTCCACGAAGGTTTATATTTGTTGATCATCCCGTTTTCATTATTTCAAGACGGACCGTTTGCCCTTACACACTACGTTTTCTGTATATGTGTGGGGGACTTTATGATTTTTCCTCCTCTTCTTGTTTGTGTCACTTTTGTAGAACATGTGGCGATAATGTTACTGGTTACTTACCATTGTTAAGGTGATTATAACATCTCCAGACCCCGGCAGTTGCCGTTATATAACATCTTTACAGAAGCTGTGTTTAATGTTCTTGATAATCGTACGTCTTGTATGTATCGCATGAAGAACGTGTTATGTACTGTCATCACCTGGCATCTGTGTTGTTATGTTATCCCCTCTGTTCTAGTGTTATTCTCGTTGGTGTAGTATTTGCCAGACTTACGCTCTCCATTTAATGTTACGAAATGTGTCGTTACAGTTGATTCGTTAAGACGGTGGTTTGTGTTGTGTATTTGTTCATCATTGGTTAAGTGGTTTGTGTTGTGTATTTGTTCATCATTGGTTAAGTGGTTTGTGTTGTGTATTTGTTCATCATTGGTTAAGTGGTTTTTGTTGTGTATTTGTTCATCATTCGTTAGGTGGTTTGTGTTGTGTATTTGTTCATCATTCGTTAAGTGGTTTGTGTTGTGTATTTGTTCATCATTCGTTAAGTGGTTTGTGTTGTGTATTTGTTCATCATTCGTTAGGTGGTTTGTGTTGTGTATTTGTTCATCATTCGTCAGGTGGTTTGTGTTGTATATTTGTTCTTCATGCGTGAGTTCTTGTTTCTGCCCTTGTTATCACGTAGTTGTTAACATTATGCAATTGGGTACAGAGGCAGTTAGCCATGATTACAGTGTAGCCAAGCCTCTCGTTGGTTGAGCCAGAGGGAACCATCAGTTACGTGTCGTCGCTCACAGCACCTCCACGTAAGAAGCCGTGACGTCACCTTGACCAGTATTTTTCACACGTGAGCCACACTCGGTGTGACGGTGAAAGCCTGGTGTTTGACCTGGGAATTAAGACAAGGTATGGGTAAGATATGCCGGACCCGTATTCTGATATTGTGCCATTATTTATCATCCAATTGATCTTTGGCTTTTGTGCTTAAATGTTAGAATGAGTCTCGTTCGGTAGTTATTAGTTAATTAAGTAGTAAAGATAATCTAGGTTTGAACAATAAAGAGGTTCATTAAAAAGATATGATGATCTTGATCAGTTTGGCTGCCTGCTGGACGAAGATTGATATAATATACGTAATAAATTTTTTGAAATACCAGAAAGTTTCCTAAACACGAGTCTTACCCATGCTGGCCGTGTGTTGATGTGCCGTACTGACACACGGTGTCTGTGGGTTCTGGCGATCATGGCACGTTACGAAACGTTGCTAGTCGTGGTGCGAAACGTTGTTAGTCTTGGTACGAAACGTTGTTAGTCTTGGTACGAAACGTTGTAAGTCGTGGTGCGAAACGTTGTTAGTCGTGGTGCGAAACGTTGTTAGTCCTGGTGCGAAACGTTGTTAGTCGTGGTACGAAACGTTGTTAGTTGTGGTACGAAACGTTGTTTGTCGTGGTACGAAACGTTGTTTGTCGTGGTACGAAACGTTGTTTGTCGTGGTACGAAACGTTGTTAGTCGTGGTGCGAAACGTTGTTTATCGTGGTGCGAAACGTTGTTAGTTGTGGTACGAAACGTTGTTCGTCGTGGTACGAAACGTTGCTCGTCGTGGTAGATGTGGGATAGTGCTTTTATGCCCCATGTTTTCTTTGTTTAGTCTTGTTTTGTGAGAACGATCACTTGGGATTTTCGTGCCACACAGTCGTTTCATGTTCGCTGAGGATGTCTGAAAAGCCCGTCTCTGTGTGATTGTGCCGCACGTAACTTGATGTGATGATGCGTCACGTACTACGGTATGTTTACGTTGATCACTGTCTTCTTGCCCAGGTTCACTTCAGGGAGTTAGTGTGTGTTGGCAGTGTGTCTTCCCTCCCTCAGCCGTGCTTGCAACACTCGTAATTTGTTGGTTGCAGATTTGGAGGCGTGTGAGTCCTGGGTGGAAGGTATTGAGTTAATGACCTATGTTTGCAGGGAAGGTTTTGAAGTACGTCTTTGATAGTAATGTGGCAAGTTAAAGAATGTTGAGTAAGTGTGAATCTTCTGTCCACTGTTCTGTATACTGGTAATCGTCAGAGAGAGACATTGAATGATAAAACTGTTCTTATATGTATTCTGATCCGATGCTTACATTACAGGTTTTCATTTCTGTGTTGCATCAGTTTGGGGGGGAGGCATCATCACCATCTCATTAACATATTACAAGAATATCACATATACAGACATACACACATCAGTTACCGTATGAAATTATGACTTTGGTCTCCCGTATTCAATAACAACACATGTACAGCACTTGACAAGTACAGTTTTTGTAAAATGTATTGCAAAGAAATGATTCTGGAATTACATTAAAAAAAAAGTATTTTGATTGTAGCTTCGTCTAGGTACGTGTTCTGTGTCATATTTGAGGACATGTTAGTCTGTCATTGTGATCCTTCACAACCTCATAGTGGGTGACGAAGTCTGTAGGCTGGAGCTGCTGTAGGTTGTAGGGTGGAGCTGCTGTAGGGTGTAGGCTGGAGCTGCTGTAGGTTGTAGACAGCTGGCTGGATCTGTGTCGTCTCGGGAGCGCTGCTCTCGTACATTCTCAATAATGGAAGATAGGGCCTAGATTTATATTATTTTCTTTCGAATTTCCATTTTTTTTTTTTTATTGCGTACAGTTTGACATCATATTTTATTTTTGGGATGATTTGTTCTTTTTTCCTGTATTTTCGCTCAAGGGCTGTCCGTAATGAGGGCCTGTGTTCGTGCCTGACGCCTCGCACCAAAAATACACCACTGCTTACACGGACATGGTCCTCATGATGATGGCCAGTGGTTTACTCCCACCACAGACGTGGCCTGTGTCACACACAAACAGACCATACGATTTTATTGTATCTTATTTTGATGTAAAGTCTTACCCTTGTCAGTGTTGTGCCTTCATGTAAGGTACAGTATTGGCTGCATGGTGCATGGCAGTAGTAGGTGTTGATGAGCATATTGAACAAAGACTTTTCGTAAAAAGATGTGAAAATTTCGTGGTGCTGGGGTACTGGCCCATGTGTGTGTGTGTGTGTGTGTGTGTGTGTGTGTGGCTTAGTGTGAGGGAATTGCCTCTACCAGGCCGCCCAGTACTCAGGTGAGCAGTGCCTCTACCAGGGAGAGCCTGGTAGTGTACTGATGTGGGATAAAGACAGTGTCAGTGTGGCGGGACACGTGAACATTGGTATGATGAAGGTCTGACGAGCCTCGCCGGGTGTAACATGATCGTGACGACTTTCTCCATGGTAAATATATGACGGCCGGACACTGGTACAGAGGCTGGGATGGTCTCGTGCAAGGTTCCTCACGTCAACTGCTCCTCCTCCTCCTCCTCCTCTTCCTCCTCCTCCTCCTCCTCCTCCTCCTCCTCCTCACAGGAACAGATCCCTCCTGACGGTGCTACTTCAGTGAGGGGAGGTTCTGTGGGTCTTGACCATCCCTCGATCTAAAATCTCAAATGCCGGTACGACAGAGCGGAGGTGATGCAGAGGCTCCCACACACACATGGCGCTGAACGACAACTCACTTTTGTAACCAAGAAACGTAAGACGTCACGCTCCTAAATACGTAGGGTATTTATAACGAAGCTCCATCACAATAGGTTCTTGCAGTAGATTCTTTTTATTAGGGTGAAGTCAGTTTTGAACGGACGGGATACCGTCACAATGCCTTTGAAAAGCTTGAGTTTACTGGTAAAGTTTGATCAGACCACAGCAAAGCTCGAGTTAAAGCTTTGAGGTTGCGCACGAGGGGCGTTCTCTCTCTCTCTCGTGAGGGTAATACATCGTGAGTGTGTGTGTGTAGCGTGAGCTCAGCTTATCTGGGCTGGTATGTGACATTTACCGTACGTCAGGTGGGGCCGACCTTAGAAGTGTGTGTGTGTGTGTGTGTGTGTGTGTGTGTGTGTGGTCAGTAACCTGCCACAGTGCTGGATGAAACATATGACTGTGTCTCATCACATTGGACTACTTCTGGTCATTCATCACCCAATTACTTTGATGTATGTTCTTCTCTCGTTACGTCGTTACTGGTGGTTGGTTTGTGTCTTAATGTAGGTAGGTTGGCTGCACTTCACATTTAAGTAACCTGTAGCCATCAGGAACACGGTGTAATGTTACTTATCCTCCCCTCTCTCCTCACTTAGGATTATGTTTAACCCGTTGTATAACTCAAGGCCTCACCGCGATGAGGGAGGGATTTGTCCGTCACTGTCGCCTTCAACAAAGTGGAGGGAAGATATTGTTCTGCCATGCGAGTGAGGGTAAATATCTGTCCTTCCACATGTATTGTTGATGGTCCATGATAACATAGGATGGACCGAGTGTGTAGGCTTGGCACTGACGGGGGTCTGTGGGGGTCAGATGATGTCTTTATTCAGATGGTGGGAATTGTGAGGCAGACCTGCTACCCCGGCTTACCTCCTCCTCACTCTCGTCCCTCCCACCTTCCGTTACACACCTTCCCGGCTTACCTCCTCCTCACTCTCGTCCCTCCCACCTTCCGTCACACACCCTCCCGGCTTACCTCCTCCTCACTCTCGTCCCTCCCACCTTCCGTCACACACCTTCCCGGCTTACCTCCTCCTCACTCTCGTCCCTCCCACCTTCCGTCACACACCTTCCCGGCTTACCTCCTCCTCACTCTCGTCCTTCCCACCTTCCGTCACACACCTTCCCGGCTTACCTGCTCCTCACTCTCGTCCCTCCCACCTTCCGTCACACACCTTCCCGGCTTACCTCCTCCTCACTCTCGTCCTTCCCACCTTCCGTCACACACCTTCCCGGCTTACCTCCTCCTCACTCTCGTCCCTCCCACCTTCCGTCACACACCTTCCCGGCTTACCTCCTCCTCACTCTCGTCCTTCCCACCTTCCGTCACACACCTTCCCGGCTTACCTGCTCCTCACTCTCGTCCCTCCCACCTTCCGTCACACACCTTCCCGGCTTACCTCCTCCTCACTCTCGTCCTTCCCACCTTCCGTCACACACCTTCCCGGCTTACCTCCTCCTCACTCTCGTCCCTCCCACCTTCCGTCACACACCTTCCCGGCTTACCTCCTCCTCACTCTCGTCCCTCCCACCTTCCGTCACACACCTTCCCGGCTTACCTGCTCCTCACTCTCGTCCCTCCCACCTTCCGTCACACACCCTCCCGGCTTACCTCCTCCTCACTCTCGTCCCTCCCACCTTCCGTCACACACCTTCCCGGCTTACCTCCTCCTCACTCTCGTCCCTCCCACCTTCCGTCACACACCTTCCCGGCTTACCTCCTCCTCACTCTCGTCCCTCCCACCTTCCGTCACACACCTTCCCGGCTTACCTCCTCCTCACTCTCGTCCCTCCCACCTTCCGTCACACACCTTCCCGGCTTACCTCCTCCTCACTCTCGTCCCTCCCACCTTCCGCCACACACCCTCCCGGCTTACCTCCTCCTCACTCTCGTCCCTCCCACCTTCCGTCACACACCTTCCCGGCTTACCTCCTCCTCACTCTCGTCCCTCCCACCTTCCGTCACACACCTTCCCGGCTTACCTCCTCCTCACTCTCGTCCCTCCCACCTTCCGTCACACACCTTCCCGGCTTACCTCCTCCTCACTCTCGTCCCTCCCACCTTCCGTCACACACCTTCCCGGCTTACCTCCTCCTCACTCTCGTCCCTCCCACCTTCCGCCACACACCTTCACTCATGTAAAACATCGTGAGACAGTTAACACCCCTTGATCATGACGGTACCCTCCTGTAACTACGACAACGGTGGTACGACTCTCCCACACGACCTGTGTGTGTGTGTGTGTGTGTGTGTGTGTGTGTGTGTGTGTGTGTCCTCTGACCTTCAAGGGGTTAGGTTAAAGGCCAGGTCATGCTACCCAAGGGTCGTACCCTCGTGGTTAAGGGAACTAACAGTTTGCCAACAGATGGTCAGCCACCACAGATTACTTTACGATCTGCTGCCCGACATCGTATTTGACCCAGCAGTCGTTCTCCACCAACATGTTAGCACACAGTCAGTCTGGTCAGACATATTGGCGAACATTTTTTTTTAGATGTTCAGCCATTTCAGTGAAGAGTCAGTCTACACAAACATATAAGCGACCTGTCAGTCCCTCCATAGATTTTGGCGGACAGTTAATCTCCACAAACATTTTAGTGTACAGTTAGTCTTCACAAACATTTAAGGGTACAGTTAGTATCCACAAACATTTTAGGGTACAGTTAGTATCCACAAACATTTAAGGGTACAGTTAGTATCCACAAACATTTTAGGGTACAGTTAGTATCCACAAACATTTAAGGGTACAGTTAATCTCCACAAACATTTTAGGGTATAGTTAGTATCCACAAATATTTTAGGGTACAGTTAGTATCCACAAACATTTAAGGGTACAGTTAGTATCCACAAACATTTTAGGGTACAGTTAGTATCCACAAACATTTAAGGGTACAGTTAATCTCCACAAACATTTTAGGGTATAGTTAGTATCCACAAATATTTTAGGGTATAGTTAGTATCCACAAACATTTAAGGGTACAGTTAATCTCCACAAACATTTAAGGGTACAGTTAGTATCCACAAACATTTAAGGGTACATTTAGTATCCACAAACATTTTAGGGTATAGTTAGTATCCACAAATATTTTAGGGTATAGTTAGTATCCACAAACATTTAAGGGTACAGTTAGTATCCACAAACATTTTAGGGTATAGTTAGTATCCACAAACATTTAAGGGTACAGTTAATCTCCACAAACATTTAAGGGTACAGTTAGTATCCACAAACATTTAAGGGTACAGTTAGTATCCACAAACATTTTAGGGTATAGTTAGTATCCACAAACATTTAAGGGTACAGTTAGTATCCACAAACATTTAAGGGTACAGTTAGTATCCACAAACATTTTAGGGTATAGTTAGTATCCACAAATATTTTAGGGTATAGTTAAGTCTTCACAAACATTATAGGGTATAGTTAGTCTTCACAAACATTTTAGGGTATAGTTAGTATCCACAAATATTTTAGGGTATATTTAGTCTCCACAAACATTTTAGGGTATATTTAGTCTCCATAAACATTTTCGCGAACGGTGCTGCACAAACTTTTAATGTACTGTGTCTCCACAAAATCAAAATGCTTTATTGGTCATGTAATTACATGAAATTTGTCTTGTGCAATTTTTCATAGACAGTTAAAACGTTTCACACAGAGATATATCATAAATGTATTTTAATCACCTATGTACATCTACAATGACATGTTAGAGCATTAGGTCGTATAAAATTTTAAAAACACAAAATACAACTCACATTAACTGTATTTCCGAACATGAAATATCCAGGAGTACCACTTAAACTAGTTTACCCATTATTAATTGCTCTTATGTAATTTGGCTGTGTCATCCTTCAGAAGTATTTTGGCGAGGTGATTAATCCCCAAAAGTATTTTGGCGAGGTAAGTAATCTCCAGAAGGATTTTGGCGCGATGATAAATCCCTAGAAGTATTTTGGCGAGGTGATTAATCCCCAGAAGTATTTTGGCGCGATGATAAATCCCTAGAAGTATTTTGGCGAGGTGATTAATCCCCAGTAGTATTTTGGCGCGATGATAAATCCCTAGAAGTATTTTGGCGAGGTGATTAATCCCCAGAAGTATTTTGGCGCGATGATAAATCCCTAGAAGTATTTTGGCGAGGTGATTAATCCCCAGAAGTATTTTGGCGAGGTGATTAATCTCCAGAACAGTTTGGCGGACGGAAAATTAAAGTTCATCTATTCTCTCCGTTTTATTAATGTAAAACTTCAATAAACGAATTCGAATTCCCCAAGTCATAGTTTGGACACGTTTGATGTTATTGGTGCAATATGTCGTGTGATGATGGTGCGATTATATTTGAACGTATCATTAATAAGAGTAATGGCAGGTTCGCGTGTGACCGGGAGGCAACGTAGCGCTTGTCACATTAATCCGGTATTTTACCGGTCTCAAAGGAAATCGGGAAGCGGAGTGTATCGCTGTGTTTTCATGTACGAATTCTTCATAAAGTATTTTCCCCCTTCATGATATGCCATCATTAGTGTGTGTTATCCATTGTGTAAGATGCTTCGTGCGTCGTGGCAATATTGGCGTCAGTTGAGGGTGACGTAAGATGACGCACTCGCTCGTATTGTTACGATCACGACGCCACGACCCTTTTTTTTTTTTTACGTATAATGACCTGACCTTTGACCTGACGCAGGTTATCGGTCGTACAGACGTTGATGAGGTCAGATTTCACGCGTCTCAGGGGAAAGAGTAGATGATGGTTGATTTGTTGTGTGTTATTAATGACGTACCAACTCGTGATGGCTCTCGAGTCGTGTATGTAACGCGTCTTGATCGTGTTCAGAGGTCTTCATAAACTTGACCAGGTCAAGTGGAGGGAGGAGGCAGGACTGACCAGGGAGGAGAGTAATGCAGGAGGAGGTGGAGAGTAATGCAGGAGGAGGTGGAGAGTAATGCAGGAGGAGGGGGAGAGTAATGCAGGAGGAGGGGGAGAGTAATGCAGGAGGAGGTGGAGAGTAATGCAGGAGGAGGTGGAGAGTAATGCAGGAGGAGGTGGAGAGTAATGCAGGAGGAGGGGGAGAGTAATGCAGGAGGAGGTGGAGAGTAATGCAGGAGGAGGGGGAGAGTAATGCAGGAGGAGGGGGAGAGTAATGCAGGAGGAGGTGGAGAGTAATGCAGGAGGAGGTGGAGAGTAATGCAGGAGGAGGTGGAGAGTAATGCAGGAGGAGGTGGAGAGTAATGCAGGAGGAGGGGGAGAGTAATGCAGGAGGAGGTGGAGAGTAATGCAGGAGGAGGGGGAGAGTAATGCAGGAGGAGGGAGAGAGTAATGGAGGAGGAGGTGGAGAGTAATGCAGGAGGAGGTGGAGAGTAATGCAGGAGGAGGGGGAGAGTAATGCAGGAGGAGGGGGAGAGTAATGCAGGAGGAGGGGGAGAGTAATGCAGGAGGAGGGGGAGAGTAATGCAGGAGGAGGTGGAGAGTAATGCAGGAGGAGGTGGAGAGTAATGCAGGAGGAGGGGGAGAGTAATGCAGGAGGAGGTGGAGAGTAATGCAGGAGGAGGGGGAGAGTAATGCAGGAGGAGGTGGAGAGTAATGCAGGAGGAGGGGGAGAGTAATGCAGGAGGAGGTGGAGAGTAATGCAGGAGGAGGGGGAGAGTAATGCAGGAGGAGGGGGAGAGTAATGCAGGAGGAGGTGGAGAGTAATGCAGGAGGAGGTGGAGAGTAATGCAGGAGGAGGTGGAGAGTAATGCAGGAGGAGGTGGAGAGTAATGCAGGAGGAGGTGGAGAGTAATGCAGGAGGAGGTGGAGAGTAATGCAGGAGGAGGTGGAGAGTAATGCAGGAGGAGGTGGAGAGTAATGCAGGAGGAGGGGGAGAGTAATGCAGGAGGAGGTGGAGAGTAATGCAGGAGGAGGTGGAGAGTAATGCAGGAGGAGGTGGAGAGTAATGCAGGAGGAGGTGGAGAGTAATGCAGGAGGAGGGGGAGAGTAATGCAGGAGGAGGGGGAGAGTAATGCAGGAGGAGGTGGAGAGTAATGCAGGAGGAGGTGGAGAGTAATGCAGGAGGAGGTGGAGAGTAATGCAGGAGGAGGTGGAGAGTAATGCAGGAGGAGGTGGAGAGTAATGCAGGAGGAGGGGGAGAGTAATGCAGGAGGAGGTGGAGAGTAATGCAGGAGGAGGTGGAGAGTAATGCAGGAGGAGGGGGAGAGTAATGCAGGAGGAGGTGGAGAGTAATGCAGGAGGAGGTGGAGAGTAATGCAGGAGGAGGGGGAGAGTAATGCAGGAGGAGGTGGAGAGTAATGCAGGAGGAGGTGGAGAGTAATGCAGGAGGAGGGGGAGAGTAATGCAGGAGGAGGTGGAGAGTAATGCAGGAGGAGGTGGAGAGTAATGCAGGAGGAGGTGGAGAGTAATGCAGGAGGAGGTGGAGAGTAATGCAGGAGGAGGTGGAGAGTAATGCAGGAGGAGGTGGAGAGTAATGCAGGAGGAGGTGGAGAGTAATGCAGGAGGAGGTGGAGAGTAATGCAGGAGGAGGGGGAGAGTAATGCAGGAGGAGGTGGAGAGTAATGCAGGAGGAGGTGGAGAGTAATGCAGGAGGAGGTGGAGAGTAATGCAGGAGGAGGTGGAGAGTAATGCAGGAGGAGGTGGAGAGTAATGCAGGAGGAGGGGGAGAGTAATGCAGGAGGAGGTGGAGAGTAATGCAGGAGGAGGTGGAGAGTAATGCAGGAGGAGGTGGAGAGTAATGCAGGAGGAGGTGGAGAGTAATGCAGGAGGAGGTGGAGAGTAATGCAGGAGGAGGTGGAGAGTAATGCAGGAGGAGGTGGAGAGTAATGCAGGAGGAGGTGGAGAGTAATGCAGGAGGAGGTGGAGAGTAATGCAGGAGGAGGTGGAGAGTAATGCAGGAGGAGGTGGAGAGTAATGCAGGAGGAGGTGGAGAGTAATGCAGGAGGAGGTGGAGAGTAATGCAGGAGGAGGTGGAGAGTAATGCAGGAGGAGGTGGAGAGTAATGCAGGAGGAGGTGGAGAGTAATGCAGGAGGAGGTGGAGAGTAATGCAGGAGGAGGTGGAGAGTAATGCAGGAGGAGGTGGAGAGTAATGCAGGAGGAGGTGGAGAGTAATGCAGGAGGAGGTGGAGAGTAATGCAGGAGGAGGTGGAGAGTAATGCAGGAGGAGGTGGAGAGTAATGCAGGAGGAGGTGGAGAGTAATGCAGGAGGAGGTGGAGAGTAATGCAGGAGGAGGGGGAGAGTAATGCAGGAGGAGGTGGAGAGTAATGCAGGAGGAGGTGGAGAGTAATGCAGGAGGAGGTGGAGAGTAATGCAGGAGGAGGGGGAGAGTAATGCAGGAGGAGGGGGAGAGTAATGCAGGAGGAGGTGGAGAGTAATGCAGGAGGAGGGGGAGAGTAATGCAGGAGGAGGTGGAGAGTAATGCAGGAGGAGGTGGAGAGTAATGCAGGAGGAGGTGGAGAGTAATGCAGGAGGAGGTGGAGAGTAATGCAGGAGGAGGTGGAGAGTAATGCAGGAGGAGGTGGAGAGTAATGCAGGAGGAGGTGGAGAGTAATGCAGGAGGAGGTGGAGAGTAATGCAGGAGGAGGTGGAGAGTAATGCAGGAGGAGGTGGAGAGTAATGCAGGAGGAGGTGGAGAGTAATGCAGGAGGAGGTGGAGAGTAATGCAGGAGGAGGTGGAGAGTAATGCAGGAGGAGGTGGAGAGTAATGCAGGAGGAGGTGGAGAGTAATGCAGGAGGAGGTGGAGAGTAATGCAGGAGGAGGTGGAGAGTAATGCAGGAGGAGGTGGAGAGTAATGCAGGAGGAGGGGGAGAGTAATGCAGGAGGAGGTGGAGAGTAATGCAGGAGGAGGTGGAGAGTAATGCAGGAGGAGGTGGAGAGTAATGCAGGAGGAGGTGGAGAGTAATGCAGGAGGAGGGGGAGAGTAATGCAGGAGGAGGTGGAGAGTAATGCAGGAGGAGGTGGAGAGTAATGCAGGAGGAGGTGGAGAGTAATGCAGGAGGAGGTGGAGAGTAATGCAGGAGGAGGGGGAGAGTAATGCAGGAGGAGGTGGAGAGTAATGCAGGAGGAGGTGGAGAGTAATGCAGGAGGAGGTGGAGAGTAATGCAGGAGGAGGTGGAGAGTAATGCAGGAGGAGGTGGAGAGTAATGCAGGAGGAGGTGGAGAGTAATGCAGGAGGAGGTGGAGAGTAATGCAGGAGGAGGTGGAGAGTAATGCAGGAGGAGGTGGAGAGTAATGCAGGAGGAGGTGGAGAGTAATGCAGGAGGAGGTGGAGAGTAATGCAGGAGGAGGTGGAGAGTAATGCAGGAGGAGGTGGAGAGTAATGCAGGAGGAGGTGGAGAGTAATGCAGGAGGAGGTGGAGAGTAATGCAGGAGGAGGGGGAGAGTAATGCAGGAGGAGGTGGAGAGTAATGCAGGAGGAGGTGGAGAGTAATGCAGGAGGAGGTGGAGAGTAATGCAGGAGGAGGTGGAGAGTAATGCAGGAGGAGGTGGAGAGTAATGCAGGAGGAGGTGGAGAGTAATGCAGGAGGAGGTGGAGAGTAATGCAGGAGGAGGTGGAGAGTAATGCAGGAGGAGGTGGAGAGTAATGCAGGAGGAGGTGGAGAGTAATGCAGGAGGAGGTGGAGAGTAATGCAGGAGGAGGTGGAGAGTAATGCAGGAGGAGGTGGAGAGTAATGCAGGAGGAGGGGGAGAGTAATGCAGGAGGAGGTGGAGAGTAATGCAGGAGGAGGGGGAGAGTAATGCAGGAGGAGGTGGAGAGTAATGCAGGAGGAGGTGGAGAGTAATGCAGGAGGAGGTGGAGAGTAATGCAGGAGGAGGTGGAGAGTAATGCAGGAGGAGGTGGAGAGTAATGCAGGAGGAGGTGGAGAGTAATGCAGGAGGAGGTGGAGAGTAATGCAGGAGGAGGGGGAGAGTAATGCAGGAGGAGGTGGAGAGTAATGCAGGAGGAGGTGGAGAGTAATGCAGGAGGAGGTGGAGAGTAATGCAGGAGGAGGTGGAGAGTAATGCAGGAGGAGGTGGAGAGTAATGCAGGAGGAGGTGGAGAGTAATGCAGGAGGAGGTGGAGAGTAATGCAGGAGGAGGGGGAGAGTAATGCAGGAGGAGGTGGAGAGTAATGCAGGAGGAGGTGGAGAGTAATGCAGGAGGAGGTGGAGAGTAATGCAGGAGGAGGTGGAGAGTAATGCAGGAGGAGGTGGAGAGTAATGCAGGAGGAGGTGGAGAGTAATGCAGGAGGAGGTGGAGAGTAATGCAGGAGGAGGTGGAGAGTAATGCAGGAGGAGGTGGAGAGTAATGCAGGAGGAGGTGGAGAGTAATGCAGGAGGAGGTGGAGAGTAATGCAGGAGGAGGTGGAGAGTAATGCAGGAGGAGGGGGAGAGTAATGCAGGAGGAGGTGGAGAGTAATGCAGGAGGAGGTGGAGAGTAATGCAGGAGGAGGTGGAGAGTAATGCAGGAGGAGGTGGAGAGTAATGCAGGAGGAGGGGGAGAGTAATGCAGGAGGAGGGGGAGAGTAATGCAGGAGGAGGTGGAGAGTAATGCAGGAGGAGGTGGAGAGTAATGCAGGAGGAGGTGGAGAGTAATGCAGGAGGAGGTGGAGAGTAATGCAGGAGGAGGTGGAGAGTAATGCAGGAGGAGGTGGAGAGTAATGCAGGAGGAGGTGGAGAGTAATGCAGGAGGAGGTGGAGAGTAATGCAGGAGGAGGTGGAGAGTAATGCAGGAGGAGGTGGAGAGTAATGCAGGAGGAGGTGGAGAGTAATGCAGGAGGAGGTGGAGAGTAATGCAGGAGGAGGTGGAGAGTAATGCAGGAGGAGGTGGAGAGTAATGCAGGAGGAGGTGGAGAGTAATGCAGGAGGAGGTGGAGAGTAATGCAGGAGGAGGTGGAGAGTAATGCAGGGGGAGGGGGAGGAAATCAGGAGGGGGGGGAATAATGCGGTTTTGGGGGGGCGGGGGTAGGGGACCGCAGGCGGTAATTGCCTGCAGGCGCCACGGTGGTGCTGGCGTCTGGCACGTCGATACTCACTGCTGCTTTGGGGGGGTTGGTGGTGGTGGAGGCGTCTGGCAGACTGCAGTAACAGCGGCTCAAGTAGAAACATGGTGTGCAGCCGCGTCATGCTGGCTCCTCGCCTCCCTCCCCCACGTCACACACACACACACACACAGAACAAGGTCACGTTTGGTGTGTTGTGCGTGGGGTCTCATGTTTTACAACTTTTGGTTTGTGGGCTTTGCCACGTGCGTGTCAGGCTTGGCCATGATCTACCACTTAACCAAGGGTATATATACTGGCTCTCATACCTCTCCTGGCCTGTTATCATGTCCTGCCTTGGGTCGCGTCACCTGCTCTCTTCCGCTGGCCGGGTCACTACCACCGGGTCTCTGTGGCTCTCCATCTTAAGACACTCAGGCTCTGTACACTTCCTGGTCTGCTTGTTACCGATACAAGGGTGCGTCCAGGTCCTGTGATCCTTTATACCAGTGTCCGTCACACGTAGCTCTCGTGGTGGTGTCGTGTGTGATAGTCAGTCCAGGCCAGATCCAGGCAAGGGTTAGTAAGGCGTGCCCCCAACCGTAGTGCTCTTGTGTGAACACTTGACAGATGGGGTCGGTTACAGTCTTTACCTCCTCATCACGACGGCTCAACCTTAGGGCATGATCATACCGTCGTCGTGTTCAGAGGATTGAACTAATTTGACTCGGTTAACGTTCGCGAGTGGTAGATTCTTTGGCTGCGGGGGTCATTAGTTTGTATTGTGGCTGGGCTGGTCAGCCAGGTGGGGGTGGGTGCAGGCAGCCCACACTTCAGCAGCGGGAGAAGTGATCAGTGATGATAACCTGTAACGTTACCGTTTACCTCACCACGACTTGAGCATATGCCTCTTGTGCTTCGTCGCCAAGTGAGTTAAGTTTGGTGCAGTACTGAGGCCTGCCATATTGAGGTAAAGACAGGATTTTGTGTAGTTATCTCTACATGAATCATCCAGCATATGTGGAGCACCGCTGGACTTGCAGAATGTGTAAGAACAGTTCTGAAGAATGTTCTTGTTTTCATTCTGTTCATAACTATCGCCTCTGTCGTGTTTCACAGACGTTAACTGTCTCGTTTGACGTCGTGTTGGTGGCTCATGGGGTCGCGTCCTGTGACGTCACTTCTGCAGTATCCCGTAAGGAGGTTAGGTAACTCAGTGTACGTTGATACGAGGCCGGTCTTGCGTAGCTCCGACGATGGAGTGTTTACAGAATCATGTAAGATAGGACAACCTCCTCCTCCCTCTCACTACAGGACTTGAATATCATACATAGGCTGGTGGAGCGTTGCACTTGATAACTACAGGTTCAACATTGTATGGTTCACTTATACAGATGATGATGTGGTTTGTATACACATATGCACGTGGTTATACAGATGATGATGTGGTTTGTATACACATGTGGACGTGGTTATACAGATGATGATGTGGTTTGTATACACATGTGGACGTGGTTATACAGATGATGATGTGGTTTGTATACACATGTGGACGTGGTTATACAGATGATGATGTGGTTTGTATACACATGTGGACGTGGTTATACAGATGATGATGTGGTTTGTATACACATGTGGACGTGGTTATACACATGATGACGTGGTTTGTTAACACATGTGGACGTGGTTATACAGATGATGATGTGGTTTGTATACACATATGCACGTGGTTATACAGATGATGATGTGGTTTGTATACACATATGCACGTGGTTATACAGATGATGATGTGGTTTGTATACACATGTGGACGTGGTTATACACATGATGACGTGGTTTGTTAACACATGTGGACGTGGTTATACACATGATGACGTGGTTTGTTAACACATGTGGACGTGGTTATACAGATGATGGCGTGGCTTGTTAACACATGTGGACGTGGTTATACAGATGATGTGGTTTGTATACACATGTGGACGTGGTTATACAGATGATGATGTGGTTTGTATACACATGTGGACGTGGTTATACAGATGATGATGTGGTTTGTATACACATGTGGACGTGGTTATACAGATGATGATGTGGTTTGTATACACATGTGGACGTGGTTATACACATGATGACGTGGTTTGTTAACACATGTGGACGTGGTTGCTCGGGGCAACACGTGCATTGTAATGACCACCTGGACACCATTTTGTGTGTCTGTTCTTACCCAATCAATATCGTTCACTGCTTCTACATAGCTATGAGGATCTTGAGTATTATGTTGTTCATATTTCTGTTGCCACAGTGGCCGTAGCCAGCTGGGACCAGGTGGATGGGAAGTGAACACATTTTCCATGTTGGGCTCTTTTGTTTACAGTGTGGTCAAGCTACGTCAGGATGTTGTGCATGTGACCGCCACCTGTCATTCCCTATTAGTTGTATTCAGATGACTATAATGACTTAATATGTCGGGGGGGAAATTGAGGCAGTTGTGGCATAGCGTGTTATGTATGCGACAGTTCAGGGTGGCGCAGTACCCGAGACGTAACTACCGTTGACAAATTACTGTGGGTGGATCACACCACTGAAGTGTCATAGTCTAGATGTGTTTATTGATGATAACGTTGTAGCGTAGGTTGTGAGTTGATATGACTGAAATGTTTTATTTTGTTTTTATTATACTTTGTCGCTGTCTCCCGCGTTAGCGAGGTAGCGCAAGGAAACAGACGAGAGAATGGCTCAACCCACCCACATACACATGTATATACATACACGTCCACACACAGCACATATACATATCTATACATCTCAACGTGTACATATATATATACACACATAGACATATACACACCTACACAATTCATACTGTCTGCCCCTATTCATTCCCGTCGCCACCCCGCCACACATGAATGAAATGTATATACTCATAATTTTTGAGTAATTAGATATATTTCATTAAGGTTTTTCTTATTATATAACAATACGGAGAAATGACGGTATTGGACGTCATTTCGTATTATCCAATTCGTTGTAGAAACTCTGATGGTATTGAGGTACTGATTACCAAATGGCATTGTAGAACACTGATCATTACATTTTAAGCAGTGTGGTCCCAGCATATGAACGCTGTAGGACTGACGGACACATTGAAGTTTCAGAATATGATTAGATAACGAATGATTGTGGTTGTGTGGAGGGAGGATTGGAGGCATGTGTTGCAGTCATGATTCATGGCCAGAAATTATTGGCATGTGTTGTTCTCTTGATTATAGGTCGTGGCCAGAGACTATGGGCATGTGTTAGTTTCTTAATCTTGGGTAATGACCAGATATTTAGCATGTGTTTTATTGATTATAATTATAGGTCGTGATCAAAGATTATTGGCGTGTTTTTTACCTCAGATTATAGGTTGTGATCAAAGATTATTGGCGTGTGTTTTACCTCAGATTATAGGACGTAACCAGAGAGTATTTGACGTGTGTTTTACCTCAGATTATAGGTCGTGACCTGAGATTATTGGCGTGTGTTCTTTCTCTAATTATTACATGTGTGTAGGCCAGGCAGACATGTGTCCTGCTGGTTCTTTACCTCTTGTGTGCAGGAGGAACAGTAAATGTTGTCATGATGAGCGTGTGGTGTTGACGACGTGAGCTAAACACAGGCTGAGGTGTGGTGGGCGGAGGACTCTCATGCTAGGTGACGTCCTCGACACGTGTATGTAGGGTGACCATGACGGAGGATGGGTGTCCTCGACGCGTGTGTGTGTAGGGTGACCATGACGGAGGGTGGGTGTCCTCAACACGTGTGTGTAGGGTCACCATGACGGAGGGTGGGTGTCCTCGACACGTGTGTGTAGGGTGACCATGACGGAGGGTGAGTGTCCTCGACACGTGTTTGTAGGGTGACCATGACGGAGGGTGGGTGTCCTCGACACGTGTTTGTAGGGTGACCATGATGGAGGGTGGGTGTCCTCGACACATGTGTGTAGGGTGACCATGACGGAGGGTGGGTGTCCTCGACACGTGTGTGTAGGGTGACCATGACGGAGGATGGGTGTCCTCGACACGTGTGTGTAGGGTGACCATGACGGAGGGTGGGTGTCCTCGACACGTGTGTGTAGGGTGACCATGACGGAGGGAAGTTTCCATAAAAGCCATACACTGAATACAAGGAAAAAAAGAGGGCAAAATAAAGGTAAAAAATACTCAGGAAACAATAAGAAATGTAGTATTAAATGGTTTACAGAAGCGGGGGGATTAATGTGTGGCGTATGTAATGTAGAGGTAGTGACTGTAGCCCGGAGGTGACTTGTGATGAGACGGAGAGCAGAACCTGTCATGTTGACACTGAGGGAGTTACATGGTTCTGGTTTTGACACAACTTACTGAGGAGTGTTGTACATCCCCGGGCGGCTGCTGGCCACAGCCTTGCTTAACTATGTTCCTCTCTCTCTCTCTCTCTCTCTCTCTCTCTCTCTCTCTCTATATATATATATATATATATATATATATATATATATATATATATATATTGTTACGGACTCGGTACTTATTCGAGCAAGGTCGCCGATAACATATATATGTTACAAATACTATACTGATCCTTGTCTTTGCAGGGACGTTAGATTTGTTATCTTGCACAACACAGGATAACACTATCCTAGAATACTCCTGTGATATATATATATATACCTCTTCAACGTATTCAATTACTTTACCATTTACACAGTATGCGTAAAATGCAATATCCTCCCCTCACAACTCTCACTTCAACATGCCCAATACAGACTTCCACACAAATACATATGATACATTTTACATACTCCCCACTGAAGTTCATCTGTCACAGGGGACAAACACACATCAGGCCTCCATCTCGCATGATCAAACATAACTTTATTCCTAAACAAATTTACCATTGCTCGTTCAAGCCTCTCAAGGTCGACCTGTTTTCCATGCACCGTCCCACCACCACACATCTTCACCAACCTACCCTCACCTGCCACACCTCCCCCCACACTGCCACATGTAGAGGAGGTTTCGTGGAGGTGTCTTGACTGAGACATCTCGCCATGTATTTCTCTCATCATTCTTTATCATACCTGCTCTCCAAACGTCAAGTTTACAAGGGGGTCGGTCATCATGCTGATCTGCTGTTGATCATGTGATCTTCCTTTGACCAAGGCATCGCATCACACGACTAGGTTGGCATCACCTAACCATGACGCTCACGCACCACACATCATGTCATCATTTGCTCCCAAACACCTCACAACTTCCATTTTAAAAAAGAAAATAAGCTCTTCACAGCCCTCTGAAGTCTTCCATGCACAACACAAAATCGGACATTTCCGAGGACCCCTTTCTCATTACATTCAACACAAGCCTTCTTTATATACATGACGGGGGTACATATATTTCATCTCCTTTCTCTGTAACTTTCCCTACGGGCAGATTACACGTAAAAACCTGGTTCACACAGCCCTTCCCTTCCTGTGTCCACCAAGACCCTCACCTATCGAGGGTTGACTGATCCTTTTTAACATATGATCCCTTCACAAGACATAATCCATCACATCCCTACCACAGAACATGATCCATCACATCCCTACCACAGACCATGATCCATCATATCCCTACCACAGAACATGATCCATCACATCCCTACCACAGAACATGATCCATCACATCCCTACCACAGAACATGATCCATCATATCCCTACCACAGAACATGATCCATCACATCCCTACCACAGAACATGATCCATCACATCCCTACCACAGAACATGATCCATCACATCCCTACCACAAGACATAATCCATCACATCCCTACCACAGAACATGATCCATCACATCCCTACCACAGAACATGATCCATCACATCCCTACCACAGAACATGATCCATCACATCCCTACCACAGAACATGATCCATCACATCCCTACCACAGAACATGATCCATCACATCCCTACCACAGAACATGATCCATCACATCCCTACCACAGAACATGATCCATCACATCCCTACCACAGAACATGATCCATCACATCCCTACCACAGAACATGATCCATCACATCCCTACCACAGAACATGATCCATCACATCCCTACCACAGAACATGATCCATCACATCCCTACCACAGAACATGATCCATCACATCCCTACCACAGAACATGATCCATCACATCCCTACCACAGAACATGATCCATCACATCCCTACCACAGAACATGATCCATCACATCCCTACCACAGAACATGATCCATCACATCCCTACCACAGAACATGATCCATCACATCCCTACCACAGAACATGATCCATCACATCCCTACCACAGAACATGATCCATCACATCCCTACCACAGAACATGATCCATCACATCCCTACCACAGAACATGATCCATCACATCCCTACCACAAGACATAATCCATCACATCCCTACCACAGAACATGATCCATCACATCCCTACCACAGAACATGATCCATCACATCCCTACCACAGAACATGATCCATCACATCCCTACCACAGAACATGATCCATCACATCCCTACCACAAGACATAATCCATCACATCCCTACCACAGAACATGATCCATCACATCCCTACCACAAGACATAATCCATCACATCCCTACCACAGAACATGATCCATCACATCCCTACCACAGAACATAATCCATCACATCCCTACCACAGAACATGATCCATCACATCCCTACCACAGAACATGATCCATCACATCCCTACCACAGAACATGATCCATCACATCCCTACCACAGAACATGATCCATCACATCCCTACCACAAGACATAATCCATCACATCCCTACCACAGAACATGATCCATCACATCCCTACCACAGAACATGATCCATCACATCCCTACCACAGAACATGATCCATCACATCCCTACCACAGAACATGATCCATCACACCCCTACCACAGAACATGATCCATCACATCCCTACCACAAAACATGATCCATCACATCCCTACCACAAGACATAATCCATCACATCCCTACCACAAGACATAATCCATCACATCCCTACCACAGAACATGATCCATCACATCCCTACCACAAAACATGATCCATCACATCCCTACCACAAGACATAATCCATCACATCCCTACCACAAGACATAATCCATCACATCCCTACCACAGAACATGATCCATCACATCCCTACCACAGAACATGATCCATCACATCCCTACCACAGAACATGATCCTTAACATACCTCCCATATACATATATACCTTGCTAACTCCATCACGATGATCCATTTATCTATTCTAACTTTAACCCCTTCTTTCAATCCTCCATAATTGCTACATACATTTCAACTAAGTTTACATTCATGCTGGTGAGTGATATCTGGTTCTTTCCCCTTCGTTATGTAGCTTACGACCATTGTTCCATACTGGCACGGTATTCGTCGACCCAGTCACCTGCAGCCTCGCCACCACCTGTTCACAACACCAACATTTTGTGTTTGTTTGACCCACTGCTCCTCCTCACACCTCTTCATTCATGAAGTCTGCATCTTTCCTAACACCAACTCCAAAATTTACTATCAAAATTTACATATTATATCTATATCTGCTTGCTGTTATTGTTTTTACAAATATATTTGATTTTAGAGATTGAAAACTGTACCGTCTCTTTGCTGCTGCTTGACAACACTATAACGTCAAACATTTCCAGTGAGGGACGACTGGCTTCATATATTCATCTTCAGTTGATTTTTTCTCCCACTTTTCTGTTCAGCCCACGTAACTGTTATGGAGGATTTATCATACACATACCGGCTACGAAATGCAAACAAAACGTTCACGACATAGATATACCTGTAGCCATTCAAAGCCTAGCAACTACACCCTTGAGCACGACAAGATGACCCCTGGATACAGATGGCATGACCTGGGACCTTAACCCTCATGGCACAAGGGAAAATGTCACATCATCATACTCAAGGGTCGTAATCGCTCAGCTCAGCAGTTAGGTTCTGTTCAGTAATACATATGGCACGTACAAAGCATGGTCACAGAGGACTTAGCCTCATAGGTAGTATCCTCACTTGGCCCCCTTTTCTGTTCATTCTTTTGGAAAATTAAAAATGAGAGGGGAGGATTTTCAGCTCCCCGCACCCTTCCCTTTTAGTCGCCTTCTACGACACTCAGGGAATACGTGGGAAATATTCTTTCTCCCCTATCCCCATGGATAATATATATATATATATATATATATATATATATATATATATATATATATATATATATATATATATATATATATATATATGTATTGGAAAAACATGTTTACCAAATGGCGTCCTAGCTTCGTCTCTTCGATGTATATCAACTAACTGTTATATTTCTCTCTTGTGTCTTCCCTAATGATGTGATTATTACACGAAAGTGCACTTGGGAACTTTTCGTGTTTCATTTTGCCCGTGGACTCATAAGAATATCTTGATCACGCGCAAAATTGTGATCCTTTTCAACATGTGTATGTATGTATATGTCTGTGTATGTATATATATGTATACGTTGAGATGTATAGGTATGTATATTTGCGTTTGTGGACGTGTATATATATACATGTGTATGTGGGTGGGTTAGGCCATTCTTTCGTGTTTCATTGCGCTACCTTGCTAACGCGGGAGGCAGCGACAAAGTAAAATGAAAATAAAAAATAGTATATATGTATATGTCTGTGTGGGTATATATATATGTATACGTTGAGATGTATAGGTATGTATATGTGCGTGTGTGTACATGTATGCATATACATATGTATGTGGGTGGGTTGGGCCATTCTTTCGTCTGTTTCCTTGCGCTACCTCGCTAACGCGGGAGACAGCGACAAAGTATAATGAATAAATAAACGAACAAAGTGTATAGGAACGCGCACCTTTATAGAACATACAAACCTCCAGCAGTCAGGATCAAACCCGGGACCCCTGTGCAACAGGCAGGAATGCTACCGCTAGGCTATGGGCCTAGCTTATAGGAAATAACTATTCGAATCCGATGTACTGGAATACCCTTTGTCTCACGTTGGTGAGCAACGGGGTCTACACCTGTCATTACCCAACAGGCGCACATAGCGTTCCCGCCTGTTGCTTAGGGGTCCCGGGTTTGATCCTGACTGTTGTAGGGTTGTATTATATATATATATATATATATATATATATATATATATATATATATATATATATATATATATATATATATATAATACAACCCTACAACAGTCAGGATCAAACCCGGGACCCCTAAGCAACAGGCGGGAACGCTATGTGCGCCTGTTGCGCACATATATATATATATATATATATATATATATATATATATATATATATATATATATACACATATCTTTTCTTTCAAACTATTCGCCATTTCTCGCATTAGCGAGGTAGCGTTAAAAACAGAGGACTGGGCCTTTGGGGGAATATCCTCACCTGGCCCCCTTCTCTGTTCCTTCTTTTGGAAAAAAAAAAAAAAAAAAAAAAAATAGAGAGGGGAGGATATCCAGCCCCCCCGCTCCCTCCCCTTTTAGTCGCCTTCTACGACACGCAGGGAATACGTGGAAAGTATTCTTTCCCCCCTATCCCTGTGGATATATATATATATATATATATATATATATATATATATATATATATATAGATAGACAGACAGACAGACAGACAGACAGACAGACAGATAGATAGATAGATAGAGAGAGAGAGAGAGAGAGAGAGAGAGAGAGAGAGAGAGAGAGAGAGAGGTTTTTTTTAATATAAATTTCCTTTTGATATATCCCGTAAAGATATAATGATTAACAAATCAACTTTCGAAAACCGAAATTAAAAAGAAAACCCCCGTTCAAAAAACTTGGTCAACTGAGGACAATCTTCACCGTGGGCATGCAGATGGTCAACAAGTTCAAACTTCGTCTTCATCATCAGTGGGTACGCTGCTGTGCACTTCAGAGGATGTTAGCTGAATAGCAAGGACATGGCCCATAATGTCGACGAAGGTATCGTGGTCAACAAATCCACGGAAATAATTGAGGACGGAGAGTTCATCCAGACTCCAGCGTTGAGACACTTCCTTGCTCCAGTTCACGTAGTGGCGCCCCATGGAAACCAATCTGTGTCGACGGCAGGGGAGCATCCTCCACAAGTCCATGAACACGGAGACAACGCTGACCATCAAGAGGACTACGAAGTACACAAAGAGAAGGATGTATACCTTTTCGTAGTACCAGTTGAGGGGCAGAGAACATCCGTAGTTCTCGGTGTTCTGGAGGCTGATCTGCATAGTGGGTGTGATGGAGCATCGGGCAGTTGGGGGGAAAACGCGAGAGAAGACACGTTCGTAGTTGGCCATGTCCCTTGTGTATGGGAAGTGCATTATGCTGTTATAGAAAGTATTCTGAGATGAAGAGTCGAGGACGATGACGGCCATCATGTCGACCAACAGACAAGTGAGCGATACTTTCAGGGAGGCGAAGAGATGCCCTCCGTGGGATCCCACAAAATCATAGCAATACTGGGATGCTTCTTTGGAGAAACCAGACACACCATTGCCGGAGTTTACTGTTGCGAAGAAGTGTTCTATGCCCTTGTGACTGACTACTTTCTTCACCAACTGTGGCGTGTAAACGAGTGCGCAGATGGAGAGTAGGACATAAGGGTGCCAGAGATAGTTCAAGATTGAACCTTTGCTAACACCATCATCCAGGTCGATATGTGAGTACTGGACACATATATCCAGTTTGATGGGGTCGGTAAGCTCCTGCAGTCCTCCACCTTGACTTGTGCAATGAATCACTTCATCTGAGAAATACCCCTGGTATACTGCAAAGAATATTGCCCACAGGGAGAAGAAGGTCAAGGGGCAGTGTGCAAAGAGAACCCAGCTATCATGTGGGCTGGGATACTTCGATCTCCTCAACACATATTTTGAGAAATAGTCTCTAACTTGCTGAACGATGCTAACACTTGGAAGTCCTCTGGTCATTTTTCTGTTTTTCTTTAGCTTATGTCAAGTTCTACACCCTTGATGTGCCTCAATATCCCAGATAACAGTAATATATATAGTTCAGATGAAATGTTGAAGCTACTTGGGAAAGATGGAATGTCTTTGATAAAGAATTTGACAATACGAAACGAAGCCCTGAAGTGAAAGACAAGAATGTCTTATATAATGTCAAATTTAGCATCAGTTCAGAATGTTATTGAAGAATACCAGTGGTGCCAAGGGAGTAGTGAAGTTAGTGCACATAAGTCAACTATTAGTTCATCATATTTCTACCGTCATATGTGGGTAGTAGTCAAGAATAACAGTGATGTTAATGGAGTAGTGAAGATAGTGCCCTTATATCAACTATTCCACTATCATAACTATGCCAGGTTGTTGGTGAAGAATACATGGTGTCAATGGAGTAGTGAAGATTGTGCCCTTATATCAATTATTCCACTATCATAACTATGTCGGGTTGTTGGTGAAGAGTACATGGTGTCAATGGAGTAGTAAAGATAGCGTACTTATATCAGCTATTCGACTATCATACTAGTGTCAGTTGTGTTGGTGAAGTCTACCAGTGGTGTCAATGGAGTAGTGAAGATAGCGTACTTATATCAACTATTCGACTATCATAATAGTGTCAGTTGGGAGTGTTGGTGAAGAATACCAATGTTGTCAATTGAGTAGTGAAGATAGCGTACTTATATCAAGTATTCGACTATCATAATAGTGTCAGTTGGAGTGTTAGTGAAGAATACTAGTGGTGTCAATGGAGTAGTGAAGATAGCGTACTTATATCAAGTATTCGAATATCATAATAGTGTCACTTGTGGTGTTGGGAAGAATACTAGTGGTGTCAATGGAGTAGTGAAGATAGCGTACTTATATCAAGTATTCGAATATCATAATAGTGTCAGTTGGAGTGCTGGTGAAGAATACCTGTGGTGTCAATGTAGTAGTGAAGATTGTGTACTTATATCAATTATTCGAATATCATTATAGTCTCTGGGTGTTGGTGAAGAATACTAGTGGTGTCAATGGAGTAGTGAAGATAGCGTACTTATATCAACTATTCGACTATCATAATAGTGTTAGTTGGGAGTGTTGGTGAAGAATTCCAGTGGTGTCAATGGAGTAGTGAAGATAGCGTACTTATATCAAGTATTCGAATATCATAATAGTCTCGGGATGTTGGTGAAGAATACTAGTGGTGTCAATGGAGTAGTGAAGATAGTCCACTTAATGTTACTAACATGGTGTGTGTGCCCCATGTTCGTATGAATCAGAGGCGCCAGGTCCAGGCGTGGGGTCAGCTGCGGGGTATTTTACCACCGTATGTCATCGCTGCTGACGTTTGCAAAAAGACGAGAGTGTGACTATGCCGAGACTCTGGAACCCTCCAACCAATTAGCATTGCTCTTAGTCCCACAGCCAATCAAAGGTAGCGTTGTATAGCAGCAAGGGTGAACGCTTGTCTTTACTTGTACCCACTACACCCGATGAGATTTGATTCTTCTCTCTCTAGCCCAGCGAGGTAAGTGGTGTCCCCCTGCTGTAAGCCTGTAATCCCTTCTGTGCTGTGTGCCGTTACTGCCATAAAGCCCGTTACCCGAGTGCTGTGCTGTAAGCCCGTTACTATTGTGTCACGTCAGGTTTAGCTAAGTGTAACGATGATGTTTATTCCGTCACGACAGTTCTAACTAAGTGTAATGTTATCGAACAAAGTGTCATAAAGGAAAGAGATCTCCTGGCTTGAAATCTTATCTGGAATGTTAACTCATGTTCAGTGTTAACTCAAGTTCAATGTTAACTCATGTTCAGTGTTAAACTCATGTTCAGTGTAACGTAAATGATTCATGCCTGATGTTTGTGCCTATCTTTGCACACTTGAATTCTTTCATTATAAGTAGATTTAATGTAATGCTGGTCTTTAATTCAATCCCATAACTTTATGATTGTATCCCATTTTGAAACAACAAATATATAACGTCCTTGCAAGACAAGGATCAATATGTTACTGGCGACCTTGCCTGAATAAGTATTGAGTTCGTAAACATTATATCAACTATACGACTATCATAATAGTGTTAGTCGGGGTGTTGGTGAAGAATACCAGTGGTGTCAATGGAGTAGTGAAGATAGTCCACCTATATCAAGTATTCGACTATCATAATAGTGTCAATTGGGAGTGTTGGTGAATACCAATGGTTTCAATGGAGTAGTGAAGATAGCATACTTATATCAACTATTCGAATATCATAATAGTCTCGGGTGTTGGTGAAGAATTCCAGTGGTGTCAATGGAGTAGTGAAGATAGCGTACTTATATCAAGTATTCGAATATAATAGTGTCAGTTGTAGTGTTGGTGAAGAATAGCAGTGGTGTCAATGGATTAGTGAAGATAGCGTACTTGTATCAAGTATTCGAATATAATAGTGTCAGTTGGAGTGTTGTTGAAGAATACCAATGGTGTCAGTGGAGTAGTGAAGATAGCGTACTTATATCAATTATTGGAATATCATAATAGCCTCAGGATGTTGGTGAAGAATGCCAATGGTTTCAATGGAGTAGTGAAGATAGCGTACTTATATCAAGTATTCGAATATGATAGTGTCAGTTGGAGTATTGGTGAAGAATACCAGTGGTGTCAATGGAGTAGTGAAGATAGTGTACTTATATCAATTATTGGAATATCATAATAGCCTCGGGATGTTGGTGAAGAATGTCAATAGTTTCAATGGAGTAGTGAAGATAGCGTACTTATATCAATTATTCGAATATCATAATAGTCTCGGGATGTTGGTGAAGAATACCAATGGTTTCAATGGAGTAGTGAAGATAGCGTACTTATATCAAGCATTCGAATATCATAATAGTTTCGGGATGTTGGTGAAGAATGCCAATGGTTTCAATGGAGTAGTGAAGATAGTCCTCTTATATCAACTATTCGACTATCATAATAGTGTCAGTTGGGAGTGTTGGTGAAGAATACCAGTGGTTTCAATGGAGTAGTGAAGATAGCGTACTTATATCAAGTATTCGAATATCATAATAGTCTCGGGGTGTTGGTGAAGAATACCAGTGGTGTCTATGGAGTAGTGAAGATAGTCCACCTGTATCAACTATTCGACTATCATAATAGTGTCAGTTGGGAGTGTTGATGAAGAATACCAGTGGTGTCAATGGAGTAGTGAAGATAGCGTACTTATATCAAGTATTCGAACATCATAATAGTCTCGGGGTGTTGGTGAAGAATACCAGTGGTGTGTATGGAGTAGTGAAGATAGTCCACTTGTATTAACTATTCGACTATCATAATAGTGTCACTTGGGGTGTTGGTGAAGAATACCAGTGGTGTGTATGGAGTAGTGAAGATAGTCCACTTGTATTAAATATTCCACTATCATAATAGTGTCAGTTGGGGTGTTGGTGAAGAATACCAATGGTGTCAGTGGAGTAGTGAAGTTAGCGTTCTTATACAACGAGCGTTCATAAACTTATCATTTTACAAATTTTATCAATAAAGTTATCTAATTTGTATAGAACATCACTAATATTAAGATTATAATTCTTTGTGTATTTAATAATTGAATCTTCTATTATTGAATACACAAAGAATCATAATAATATTAGTTATGGTCTCTACAAATCAGATGATTTTATTGTTGATAAAATTTTTAAATGATAAGTTTATGAACGCTCGTTGTATTTTTTAGACAATCACATGTTTACCAAATTGCGTCCTAGCTTCGTCTCTTCGATGTATATCAACTGACTTTTATTTCTCTCTTGTGTCTCCCCTGATGATGTGATTATTTCACGAAAGTGCGCTTGGGAACTTATCGTGTTTCATTTTCTCCGTGGACTCATAAGAATATCTTGATCACGCGCAAAATTGTGATCTTTTACAACATGTGTATGTATGTATATGTCTGTGTGTATATATATGTATACGTTGAGATGTATAGGTATGTATATTTGCGTTTGTGGACGTGTATATATATACATGTGTATGTGGGTGGGCTGGGCCATTCTTTCGTGTTTCAGTGCGCTACCTTGCTAACGCGGGAGGCAGGCGACAAAGTAAAATGAAAATAAAAAATAGTATATATGTATATGTCTGTGTGGGTATATATATATATATATATATATATATATATATATATATATATATATATATATATATATATATATATGTATACGTTGAGATGTATAGGTATGTATATGTGCGTGTTTGTACATGTATGCATATACATATGTATGTGGGTGGGTTGGGCCATTCTTTCGTCTGTTTCCTTGAGCTACCTCGCTAACGCGGGAGACAGCGACAAAGTATAATGAATAAATAAACGAACAAAGTGTATAGGAACGCACACCTTTATAGAACATACAAACCTCCAGCAGTCAGGATCAAACCCGGGACCCCTGTGCAACAGGCAGGAATGCTACCGCTAGGCTATGGGCCTAGCTTATAAGAAATAACTATTCGAATCCGATGTACTGGAATACCCTTTGTCTCACGTTGGTGAGCAACGGGGTCTCCACCTGTCATTACCCAACAGGCGCACATAGCGTTACCGCCTGTTGCTTAGGTGTCCCGGGTTTGATCCTAACTGTTGGAGGTTTGTATGATATATATATATATATATATATATATATATATATATATATATATATATATATATATATATATATATCTTTCAAACTATTCGCCATTTCCCGCATTAGCGAGGTAGCGTTAAGAACAGAGGACTGGGCCTTTGGGGGAATATCCTCACCTGGCCCCCTTCTCTGTTCCTTCTTTTGGAAAAATAAAAAAAACATAGAGAGGGGAGGATTTCCAGCCCCCCGCTCCCTCCCCTTTTAGTCACCTTATACGACACGCAGGGAATACGTGGAAAGTATTCTTTCCCCCCTATCCCCAGGGATATATATATATATATATATATATATATATATATATATATATATATATATATAGATAGATAGATAGATAGATAGATACATAGATAGATAGATAGATAGATAGATAGATAGATAGATAGACATATAGACAGAGAGAGAGAGAGAGAGAGAGAGAGAGAGAGAGAGAGAGAGAGAGAGAGAGAGACTTTTTTTTTAATATAAATTTCCTTTTGATATATCCCGTAAAGATATAATGATTAACAAATCAACTTTCGAAAACCGAAATTAAAAAGAAAACCCCCGTTCAAAAAACTTGGTCAACTGAGGACAATCTTCACCGTGGGCATGCAGATGGTCAACAAGTTCAAACATCGTCTTCATCATCAGTGGGTACGCTGCTGTGCACTTCAGAGGATGTTAGCTGAATAGCAAGGACATGGCCCATAATGTCGACGAAGGTATCGTGGTCAACAAATCCACGGAAATAATTGAGGACGGAGAGTTCATCCAGACTCCAGCGTTGAGACACTTCCTTGCTCCAGTTCACGTAGTGGCGCCCCATGGAAACCAATCTGTGTCGACGGCAGGGGAGCATCCTCCACAAGTCCATGAACACGGAGACAACGCTGACCATCAAGAGGACTACGAAGTACACAAAGAGAAGGATGTATACCTTTTCGTAGTACCAGTTGAGGGGCAGAGAACATCCGTAGTTCTCGGTGTTCTGGAGGCTGATCTGCATAGTGGGTGTGATGGAGCATCGGGCAGTTGGTGGGAAAACGCGAGAGAAGACACGTTCGTAGTTGGCCATGTCCCTTGTGTATGGGAAGTGCATTATGCTGTTATAGAAAGTATTCTGAGATGAAGAGTCGAGGACGATGACGGCCATCATGTCGACCAACAGACAAGTGAGCGATACTTTCAGGGAGGCGAAGAGATGCCCTCCGTGGGATCCCACAAAATCATAGCAATACTGGGATGCTTCTTTGGAGAAATCAGACACACCATTGCCGGAGTTCACTGTTGCGAAGAAGTGTTCTATGCCCTTGTGACTGACTACTTTCTTCACCAACTGTGGAGTGTAAACGAGTGCGCAGATGGAGAGTAGGACATAAGGGTGCCAGAGATAGTTCAAGATTGAACCTTTGCTAACACCATCATCCAGGTCGATATGTGAGTACTGGACACATATATCCAGTTTGATGGGGTCGGTAAGCTCCTGCAGTCCTCCACCTTGACTTGTGCAATGAATCACTTCATCTGAGAAATACCCCTGGTATACTGCAAAGAATATTGCCCACAGGGAGAAGAAGGTCAAGGGGCAGTGTGCAAAGAGAACCCAGCTATCATGTGGGCTGGGATACTTCGATCTCCTCAACACATATTTTGAGAAATAGTCTCTAACTTGCTGAACGATGCTAACACTTGGAAGTCCTCTGGTCATTTTTCTGTTTTTCTTTAGCTTATGTCAAGTTCTACACCCTTGATGTGCCTCAATATCCCAGATAACAGTAATATATATAGTTCAGATGAAATGTTGAAGCTACTTGGGAAAGATGGAATGTCTTTGATAAAGAATTTGACAATACGAAACGAAGCCCTGAAGTGAAAGACAAGAATGTCTTATATAATGTCAAATTTAGCATCAGTTCAGAATGTTATTGAAGAATACCAGTGGTGCCAAGGGAGTAGTGAAGATAGTGTACATAAGTCAACTATTAGTTCATCATATTTCTACCGTCATATGGGGGTAGTAGTCAAGAATAACAGTGATGTTAATGGAGTAGTGAAAATAGTGCCCTTATATCAACTATTCCACTATCATAACTATGCCAGGTTGTTGGTGAAGAATACATGGTGTCAATGGAGTAGTGAAGATTGTGCCCTTATATCAATTATTCCACTATCATAACTATGTCGGGTTGTTGAAGAATACATGGTGTCAATGGAGTAGTGAAAATAGTGCCCTTATATCAATTATTCCACTATCATAACTATGTCGGGTTGTTGGTGAAGAGTACATGGTGTCAATGGAGTAGTAAAGATAGCGTACTTATATCAGCTATTCGACTATCATACTAGTGTCAGTTGTGTTGGAGAAGAATACCAGTGGTGTCAATGGAGTAGTGAAGATAGCGTACTTATATCAACTATTCGAGTATCATAATAGTGTCAGTTGTGGTGTTGGTGAAGAATTCTAGTGGTGTCAATGGAGTAGTGAAGATAGCGTACTTATATCAAGTATTCGAATATCATAATAGTGTCAGTTGTGGTGTTGGTGAAGAATACCAGTGGTGTCAATGGAGTAGTGAAGATAGCGTACTTATATCAAGTATTCGAATATCATAATAGTGTCAGTTGGAGTGTTGGTGAAGAATTCCAGTGGTGTCAATGGAGTAGTGAAGATAGTGTACTTATATCAATTATTCGAATATCATAGTAGCCTCAGGATGTTGGTTAAGAATACCAATGGTTTCAATGGAGTAGTGAAGATAGTCCACTTATATCAACTATTCGACTGTCATAATAGTGTTAGTTGGGGTGTTGGTGAAGAATTCCAGTGTTGGGGTGTTGGTGAAGTCTACCAGTGGTGTCAATGGAGTAGTGAAGATAGCGTACTTATAACAATTATTCGAATATCATGATAGTCTCGGGATGTTGGTGAAGAATACCAGTTGTGCCAATGGAGTAGGGAATATAGTCCACTTATATCAACTATTCGACTATCATAATAGTGTCACTTGGGGTGTTGGTGAAGAATACCAATGGTTTCAATGAAGTAGTGAAGATAGTCCACTTGTATTAACTATTCGACTATCATAATAGTGTTAGTTGGGATGTTGGTGAAGCATACCAGTGTTGGGGTGTTGGTGAAGAATACCAGTGGTATCAATGGAGTAATGAAGATAGTCCACTTATATCAACTATTCGACTATCATAATAGTGTCAGTTGGCAGTGTTGGTGAAGAATACCAATGGTTTCAATGAAGTAGTGAAGATAGCGTACTTATATCAAGTATTCGAATATCATTATAGTGTCACTTGTGGTGTTGGGAAGAATACTAGTGGTGTCAGTGGAGTAGTGAAGATAGCGTACTTATATCAAGTATTCGAATATCATAATAGTGTCAGTTGGAGTGTTGGTGAAGAATACCTGTGGTGTCAATGTAGTAGTGAAGATTGTGTACTTATATCAATTATTCGAATATCATTATAGTCTCTGGGTGTTGGTGAAGAATACTAGTGGTGTCAATGGAGTAGTGAAGATAGCGTACTTATATCAAGTATTCGACTATCATAATAGTGTTAGTTGGGAGTGTTGGTGAAGAATTCCAGTGGTGTCAATGGAGTAGTGAAGATAGCGTACTTATATCAAGTATTCGAATATCATAATAGTCTCGGGATGTTGGTGAAGAATACTAGTGGTGTCAATGGAGTAGTGAAGATAGTCCACTTAATGTTACTAACATGGTGTGTGTGCCCCATGTTCGTATGAATCAGAGGCGCCAGGTCCAGGCGTGGGGTCAGCTGCGGGGTATTTTACCACCGTATGTCATCGCTGCTGACGTTTGCAAAAAGACGAGAGTGTGACTATGCCGAGACTCTGGAACCCTCCAACCAATTAGAATTGCTCTTAGTCCCACAGCCAATCAAGGGTAGCGTTGTATAGCAGCAAGGGTGAACGCTTGTCTTTACTTGTACCCACTACACCCGATGAGATTTGATTCCTCTCTCTCGAGCCCAGCGAGGTAAGTGGTGTCCCCCTGCTGTGAGCCTGTAAGCCCTGCTGTGCTGTGTGCCGTTACTGCTATAAGCCCGTTACCCGAGTGCTGTGCTGTAAGCCCGTTACTATTGTGTCACGTCAGGTTTAGCTAAGTGTAACGATGATGTTTATTCCGTCACGACAGTTCTAACTAAGTGTAATGTTATCGAACAAAGTGTCATAAAGGAAAGAGATCTCCTGGCTTGAAATCTTATCTGGAATGTTAACTCATGTTCAGTGTTAACTCAAGTTCAATGTTAACTCATGTTCATTGTTAAACTCATGTTCAGTGTAACGTAAATGATTCATGCCTGATGTTTGTGCCTATCTTTGCACACTTGAATTCTTTCATTATAAGTAGATTTAATGTAATGCTGGTCTTTAATTCAATCCCATAACTTTATGATTGTATCCCATTTTGAAACAACAAATATATAACGTCCTTGCAAGACAAGGATCAATATGTTACTGGCGACCTTGCCTGAATAAGTATTGAGTTCGTAAACATTATATCAACTATACGACTATCATAATAGTGTTAGTCGGGGTGTTGGTGAAGAATACCAGTGGTGTCAATGGAGTAGTGAAGATAGTCCACCTATATCAAGTATTCGACTATCATAATAGTGTCAATTGGGAGTGTTGGTGAATACCAATGGTTTCAATGGAGTAGTGAAGATAGCGTACTTATATCAAGTATTCGAATATCATAATAGTGTCAGTTGGGAGTGTTGGTGAAGAATTCCAGTGGTGTCAATGGAGTAGTGAAGATAGCGTACTTATATCAAGTATTCGAATATCATAATAGTGTTAGTTGGGAGTGTTGGTGAAGAATGCCAATGGTTTCAATGGAGTAGTGAAGATAGCGTACTTATATCAAGTATTCGAATATGATAGTGTCAGTTGGAGTGTTGGTGAAGAATACCAGTGGTGTCAATGGAGTAGTGAAGATAGTGTACTTATATCAAGTATTCGAATATCATAATAGTCTCGGGGTGTTGGTGAAGAATACCAGTGGTGTCAATGGAGTAGTGAAGATAGCGTACTTATATCAAGTATTCGAACATCATAATAGTCTCGGGGTGTTGGTGAAGAATACCAGTGGTGTGTATGGAGTAGTGAAGATAGTCCACTTGTATTAACTATTCGACTATCATAATAGTGTCACTTGGGGTGTTGGTGAAGAATACCAGTGGTGTGTATGGAGTAGTGAAGATAGTCCACTTGTATTAACTATTCCACTATCATAATAGTGTCAGTTGGGGTGTTGGTGAAGAATACCAATGGTGTCAATGGAGTAGTGAAGTTAGCGTTCTTATACAACGAGCGTTCATAAACTTATCATTTTACAAATTTTATCAATAAAGTTATCTAATTTGTATAGAACATCACTAATATTAAGATTATAATTCTTTGTGTATTTAATAATTGAATCTTCTATTATTGAATACACAAAGAATCATAATAATATTAGTTATGGTCTCTACAAATCAGATGATTTTATTGTTGATAAAATTTGTAAAATGATAAGTTTATGAACGCTCGTTGTATTTTTTGGACAATCACATGTTTACCAAATTGCGTCCTAGCTTCGTCTCTTCGATGTATATCAACTGACTTTTATTTCTCTCTTGTGTCTCCCCTGATGATGTGATTATTACACGAAAGTGCGCTTGGGAACTTATCGTGTTTCATTTTCTCCGTGGACTCATAAGAATATCTTGATCACGCGCAAAATTGTGATCTTTTACAACATGTGTATGTGTGTATATGTCTGTGTGTATATATATGTATATGTTGGGATGTATAGGTATGTATATTTGCGTTTGCGGACGTGTATGTATATACATGTGTATGTGGGTGGGCTGGGCCATTCTGTCGTGTTTCATTGCGCTACCTTGCTAACGCGGGAGATGGCGACAAAGTGAAATGAAAATAAAAAATAGTATATATGTACATGTCTGTGTGGGTATATATTGTTACAAACTCAATACTTATTCAGGCCAGGTCGCCAGTGACATATCCGTTACAAATACTACTGACCTTGTCTTGCAAGGACGTTATAGATTTGTCAAGTTGCACAACTCAGGATAACACAATAATAAAATTATGGGATTGAATTAAAGACCAGCATTACATTAAATCTACTTATGATAAAAGAATTCAAGTGTACAAAGATAGGCACATAAATCAAGCACGAAACATCACGTTAACACTGAACATAAGGTAACATTCCAGATAAGATTTAAAGCCAGGAGATCTCTTGTGACAGTTAATTACGCTTGATGTGACACAATGAACTTCATCGTTACACTTATCTAAACCTGATGTAACACAGTAAACACTTAGCTAAATCTGATGTAACACAGTAAACACTTAGCTAAATCTGATGTAACACAGTAAACACTTATAGCACAACACTCGTTATAGCAGTAACGGCTTATAGCACAGCAGGGCTTACAGGTTTACAGGCTACAGCAGGGGACACCACCCACCTCGCTGGGCTTCAGAGAAAGGAATCAATTCTCAGCGGGTGTTGTGGGTACCAGAAGACAAGTGTTCGCCCTTGCTGCTATAAACCTTACATTTCGATTGGCTATAGAAATATAGGGGAAGTTCTCATTGGTTGGAGGGTACCAGAGTCTCGGCGTAGCTACACTCTCGTAAAATGCTGGGTGGACAGAAACTCCGAGCCAGCCTCTGGCATCACTCCTCGCCCTGATAAGAAATAGATAACAACACACACGTCTTCGTAACAATATATATATATATGTATACGTTGAGATGTATAAGTATGTATATGTGCGTGTGTGTACATGTATGCATATACATATGTATGTGGGTGTATTGGGCCATTCTCTCGTTTGTTTCCTTACGCTACCTCGCTAACGCGGGAGACAGCGACAAAGTATAATGAATAAATAAACGAACAAAGTGTATAGGAACGCACACCTTTATAGAACATACAAACCTCCAGCAGTCAGGATCAAACCCGGGACCCCTGTGCAACAGGCAGGAATGCTACCGCTAGGTTATGGGCCTAGCTTATAGGGAATAACTATTCGAATCCGATGTACTGGAATACCCTTTGTCTCACGTTGGTGAGCAACGGGGTCTACACCTGTCATTACCCAACAGGCGCACATAGCGTTCCCGCCTGTTGCTTAGGTGTCCCGGGTTTGATCCTAACTGTTGGAGGTTTGTATGATATATATATATATATATATATATATATATATATATATATATATATATATATATATATATATATATTTCTTTTAAACTATTCGCCATTTCCCGCGTTAGCGAGGTAGCGTTAGGAACAGAGGACTGGGCCTTTTTTGGAATATCCTCACCTGGCCCCTTCTGTTCCTTCTTTTGGAAAATTAAGAAAAAAAAAAAACGAGAGGGGAGGATTTCCAGCCCCCCGCTCCCTCCCCTTTTACTCGCATTCTACAACACGCAGGGAATACGTGGGAAGTATTCTTGATCCCCTATCCCCAGGGATAATATATATATATATATATATATATATATATATATATATATATATATATATATATATATATTTATATATATATATATATATTTTTTTTTTTTGTCGCTGTCTCCCGCGTTTGCGAGGTAGCTCAAGGAAACAGACGAAAGAAATGGCCCAACCCACCCCCATACACATGTATATACATACGTCCACACACGCAAATATACATACCTACACAGCTTTCCATGGTTTACCCCAGACGCTTCACATGCCTTGATTCAATCCACTGACAGCACGTCAACCCCGGTATACCACATCGCTCCAATTCACTCTATTCCTTGCCCTCCTTTCACCCTCCTGCATGTTCAGGCCCCGATCACACAAAATCTTTTTCACTCCATCTTTCCACCTCCAATTTGGTCTCCCTCTTCTCGTTCCCTCCACCTCCGACACATATATCCTCTTGGTCAATCTTTCCTCACTCATTCTCTCCATGTGACCAAACCATTTCAAAACACCCTCTTCTGCTCTCTCAACCACGCTCTTTTTATTTCCACACATCTCTCTTACCCTTACGTTACTTACTCGATCAAACCACCTCACACCACACATTGTCCTCAAACATCTCATTTCCAGCACATCCATCATCCTGCGCACAACTCTATCCATAGTCCACGCCTCGCAACCATACAACATTGTTGGAACCACTATTCCTGCAAACATACCCATTTTTGCTTTCCGAGATAATGTTCTCGACTTCCACACATTCTTCAAGGCTCCCAGAATTTTCGCCCCCTCCCCCACCCTATGATCCACTTCCGCTTCCATGGTTCCATCCGCTGCCAGATCCACTCCCAGATATCTAAAACACTTCACTTCCTCCAGTTTTTCTCCATTCAAACTCACCTCCCAATTGAATTGACCCTCAACCCTACTGTACCTAATAACCTTGCTCTTATTCACATTTACTCTTAACTTTCTTCTTTCACACACTTTACCAAACTCAGTCACCAGCTTCTGCAGTTTCTCACATGAATCAGCCACCAGCGCTGTATCATCAGCGAACAACAACTGACTAACTTCCCAAGCTCTCTCATCCCCAACAGACTTCATAGATAGATAGATAGATAATAGATAGATAGATAGATAGAGAGAGAGAGAGAGAGAGAGAGAGAGAGAGAGAGAGAGAGAGAGACGTTTTTTTCAATATAGATTTCCTTTTGATATATCCCGTAAAGATATAATGATTAACAAATCAACTTTCGAAAACCGAAATTAAAAAGAAAACCCCCGTTCAAAAAACTTGGTCAACTGAGGACAATCTTCACCTTGGGCATGCAGATGGTCAACAAGTTCAAACTTCGTCTTCATCATCAGTGGGTACGCTGCTGTGCACTTCAGAGGATGTTAGTTGAATAGCAAGGACATGGCCCATAATGTCGACGAAGGTATCGTGGTCAACAAATCCACGGAAATAATTGAGGACGGAGAGTTCATCCAGACTCCAGCGTTGAGACACATCCCTGCTCCAGTTCACGTAGTGGCGCCCCATGGAAACCAATCTGTGTCGACGGCAGGGGAGCATCCTCCACAAGTCCATGAACACGGAGACAACGCTGACCATCAAGAGGACTACGAAGTACACAAAGAGAAGGATGTATACCTTTTCGTAGTACCAGTTGAGGGGCAGAGAACATCCGTAGTTCTCGGTGTTCTGGAGGCTGATCTGCATAGTGGGTGTGATGGAGCATCGGGCAGTTGGGGGGAAAACGCGAGAGAAGACACGTTCGTAGTTGGCCATGTCCCTCGTGTATGGGAAGTGCATTATGCTGTTATAGAAAGTATTCTGAGATGAAGAGTCGAGGACGATGACGGCCATCATGTCGACCAACAGACAAGTGAGCGATACTTTCAGGGAGGCGAAGAGATGCCCTCCGTGGGATCCCACAAAATCATAGCAATACTGGGATGCTTCTTTGGAGAAATCAGACACACCATTGTCGGAGTTTACTGTTGCGAAGAAGTGTTCTATGCCCTTGTGACTGACTACTTTCTTCACCAACTGTGGAGTGTAAACGAGTGCGCAGATGGAGAGTAGGACATAAGGGTGCCAGAGATAGTTCAAGATTGAACCTTTGCTGACACCATCATCCAGGTCGATGTGTGAGTACTGGACACATATATCCAGTTTGATGGGGTCGGTAAGCTCCTGCAGTCCTCCACCTTGACTTGTGCAATGAATCACTTCATCTGAGAAATACCCCTGGTATACTGCAAAGAATATTGCCCACAGGGAGAAGAAGGTCAAGGGGCAGTGTGCAAAGAGAACCCAGCTGTCATGTGGGCTGGGATACTTCGATCTCCTCAACACATATTTTGAGAAATAGTCTCTAACTTGCTGAACGATGCTAACACTGGGAAGTCCTCTGGTCATTTTTCTGTTTTTCTTTGGCTTATGTCAAGTTCTACACCCTTGATGTGCCTCAATATCCCAGATAACAGTAATATATATAGTTCAGATGAAATGTTGAAGCTACTTGGGAAAGATGGAATGTCTTTGATAAAGAATTTGACAATACGAAACGAAGCCCTGAAGTGAAAGACAAGAATGTCATATATAATGTCACAAATTTAGCATCGCTTCAGAATGTTATTGAAGAATACCAGTGGTGCCAAGGGAGTAGTGAAGATAGTGTACATAAGTCAACTATTAGTTCATCATATTTCTCCCGTCATATGGGGGTAGTAGTCAAGAATAACAGTGATGTTAATGAAGTAGTGAAGATAGTGCCCTTATATCAACTATTCCACTATCATAACTATGCCAGGTTGTTGGTGAAGAATACATGGTGTCAATGGAGTAGTGAAGATTGTGCCCTTATATCAATTATTCCACTATCATAACTATGTCGGGTTGTTGGTGAAGAATACATGGTGTCAGTGGAGTAGTGAAGATAGCGTACTTATATCAGCTATTCGACAATCATACTAGTGTCAGTTGTGTTGGAGAAGAATACCAGTGGTGTCAATGGAGTAGTGAAGATAGCGTACTTATATCAACTATTCGACTATCATAATAGTGTCAGTTGGGAGTGTTGGTGAAGAATACCAGTGGTGTCAATGGATTAGTGAAGATAGCGTACTTATATCAAGTATTTGAATATCATAATAGTGTCAGTTGTGGTGTTGGTGAAGAATAATAGTGGTGTCAGTGGAGTAGTTAAGATAGCGTACTTATATCAAGTATTCGAGTATCATAATAGTGTCAGTTGGAGTGTTGGTGAAGAATACCAGTGGTGTCAATGGAGTAGTGAAGATAGTGTACTTATATCAATTATTCGAATATCATAATAGTGTCAGTTGGGAGTGTTGGTGAAGAATACCAATGGTGTCAATGGAGTAGTGAAGATAGTCCACTTATATCAAGTATTCGCCTATCATAATAGTGTTAGTTGGGAGTGTTGGTGAAGAATTCCAGTGGTGTCAATGGAGTAGTGAAGATAGCGTACTTATATCAAGTATACGAATATCATAATAGTCTCGGGATGTTGGTGAAGAATACCAGTGGTGTCAATGGAGTAGTGAAGATAGTCCACTTATGTCAGCTATTCGACTATCATAATAGTGTCAGTTGGGGTGTTGGTGAAGAATACCAATGGTGTCAATGGAGTAGTGAAGATTGTCCACTTATATCAAGTATTCGAATATCATAATAGTCTCGGGGTGTTGGTGAAGAGTACAAGTGGTGTCAATGGAGTAGTGAAGATAGTCCGCTTATATCAACTATTCGACTATCATAATAGTGTCAGTTGGAGTGTTGGTGAAGAATACTAATGGTGTCAATGGAGTAGTGTAGATAGTCCGTTTATATCAAGTATTGGAATATCATAATAGTCTCGGGGTGTTGGTGTAGAATTCCAGTGGTGTCAATGGAGTAGTGAAGATAGCGTACTTATATCAAGTATTCGAATATCATAATAATCTCGGGATGTTGGTGAAGAATACCAGTGGTGCCAGTGGAGTAGTGAAGATAGTCCACTTGTATCAACTGTTCGACTATCATAATAATGTCAGTTGGGGTGTTGGTGAAGAATACCAGTGGTGTCAATGGAGTAGTGAAGATAGTCCACTTATTGTTACGAACATGGTGTGTGTGCCCACATGTTCGTATGAATCAGAGGCGCCAGGTCCAGGCGTGGGGTCAGCAGCGGGGTATTTCACCACCGTATGTCATCGCTGCTGACGTTTGCAAAAAGACGAGAGTGTGACTACGCCGAGACTCTTGAACCCTCCAACCAATCAGAATATCTCTTAGTCCCACAGCCAATCAAGGGTAGCGTTGTATAGCAGCAAGGGTGAACGCTTGTCTTTACTTGTACCCACTACACCCGATGAGATTTGATTCCTCTCTCTCGAGCCCAGCGAGGTAAGTTGTGTCCCCCTGCTGTAAGCCTGTAAGCCCTTCTGTGCTGTGTGCCGTTACTGCTATAAGCCCGTTACCCGAGTGCTGTGCTGTACGCCCGTTACTACTGTGTCACGTCAGGTTTAGCTAAGTGTAACGATGATGTTTATTGCGTCACGTCAGGTGTAACCAAGTGTAATGTTATCGAACAAAGTGTCATAAAGGAAAGAGATCTCCTGGCTTGAAATCTTATCTGGAATGTTAACTCATGTTCAATGTTAACTCATGTTCAATGTTAAACTCATGTTAAGTGTAACGTAAATGATTCATGTCTGATTTTTGTGCCTATTTTTTTACACTTGAATTCTTTCATTATAAGTAGATTTAATGTAATGCTGGTCTTTAATTCAACCCCATAACTTTATGATTCTGTTATTCCGTTTTGAAACAACAAATCTATAACGTCCTTGCAAGACAAGGATCAGTAGTATTTGTAGCATACATGTTACTGGCGACCTTGCCTGAATAAGTAATGAGTGCGTAAACATTATATCCATTATTCGACTGTCATAATAGTGTTAGTCGGGGTGTTGGTGAAGAATACCTTTGGTGTCAATGGAGTAGTGAATATAGTCCACCTATACCAAGTATTCGACTATCATAATAGTGTCAGTTGGGAGTGTTGGTGAAGAATACCAATGGTTTCAATGGAGTATTGAAGATAGCGTACTTATATCAATTATTCGAATATCATAATAGTCTCGGGGTGTTGGTGAAGAATACCAGTGGTGTCTATGGAGTAGTGAAGATAGTCCACTTGTATCAACTGTTCGACTATCATAATAGTGTCAGTTGGGGTGTTGGTGAAGAATTCCAGTGGTGTCAATGGAGTAGTGAAGTTAGCGTTCTTATACAACGATCGTTCATAAACTTATCATTTTACAAATTTTATCGATAAAGTTATCTAATTTGTATAGACCATCACTAATATTAAGATTATAATTCTTCGTTTATTTGATAATTGAATCTTCTATTATTGAGTACACAAAGAATCATAATAATATTAGTTATGGTCTCTACAAATTAGATGATTTTATTGGTGATAAAATTTGTAAAATGATAAGTTTATGAACGCTCGTTGTATGTTTTAGAGAATCACATGTTTACCAAATTGCGTCCTAGCTTCGTCTCTTCGATGTATATCAACTGACTTTTATTTCTCTCTTGTGTCTTCCTTGATGATGTGATTATTACACGAAAGTGCGCTTGGGAACTTATCGTGTTTCATTTTCTCCGTGACTCATAAGAATATCTTGATCACGCGCAAAATTGTGATCCTTTTCAACATGTGTATGTATGTATATGTCTGTGTGTGTATATATATGTATACGTTGAGATGTATAGGTATGGATATTTGCGTTTGCGGACGTGTATGTATATACATGTGTATGTGGGTGGATTGGGCCATTCTGTCGTGTTTCATTGCGCTACCTTGCTAACGCGGGAGACAGCGACAAAGTGAAATGAAAATAAAAAACAGTATATATGTATATGTCTGTGTGGGTATATATGTATGTATACGTTGAGATGTATAGGTATGTATATGTGCGTGTGTGTACATGTATGCATATACATATGTATGTGGGTGGGTTGGGCCATTCTTTCGTCTGTTTCCTTGCGCTACCTCGCTAACGCGGGAGACAGCGACAAAGTATAATGAATAAATAAACAAACAAAGTGTATAGGAACGCGCACCTTTATAGAGCATACAAACCTCCAGCAGTCAGGATCAAACCCCGGACCCCCCTGTGCAACAGGTAGGGTATAGGAAATAACTATTCGTTGGTGAGCAACGGGGTCTACACCTGTCATTTCCCAATAGGCGCACATAGCGTTCCCGCCTGTTGCTTAGGGGTCCCGGGTTTGATCCTGACTGTTGGAGGTTTGTATGATATATATATATATGTGATAGAGTGTAAGAAAGTAAACTCTCGATTAATATGGGTAAAACTGAAAGTTGATGGAGAGAGGTGGGTGATTATTGGTGCATATGCACCTGGGCATGAGAAGAAAGATCAAGAGAGGCAAGTGTTTTATGAGCAGCTGAATGAGTGTGTTAGTGGTTTTGATGCACGAGACCGGGTTATAGTGATGGGTGATTTGAATGCAAAGGTGAGTAATGTGGCAGTTGAGGGAATAATTGGTATACATGGGGTGTTCAGTGTTGTAAATGGAAATGGTGAAGAGCTTGTAGATTTATGTGCTGAAAAAGGACTGATGATTGGGAATACCTGGTTTAAAAAGCGAGATATACATAAGTATACTTATGTAAGTAGGAGAGATGGCCAGAGAGCTTTATTGGATTACGTGTTAATTGACAGGCGTGCGAAAGAGAGACTTTTGGATGTTAATGTGCTGAGAGGTGCAACTGGAGGGATGTCTGATCATTATCTTGTGGAGGCTAAGGTGAAGATTTGTATGGGTTTTCAGAAAAGAAGAGTGAATGTTGGGGTGAAGAGGGTGGTGAGAGTAAGTGAGCTTGAGAAGGAGACCTGTGTGAGGAAGTACCAGGAGAGACTGAGTACAGAATGGAAAAAGGTGAGAACAATGGAAGCAAGGGGAGTGGGGGAGGAATGGGATGTATTTAGGGAATCAGTGATGGATTGCGCAAAAGATGCTTGTGGCATGAGAAGAGTGGGAGGTGGGTTGATTAGAAAGGGTAGTGAGTGGTGGGATGAAGAAGTAAGAGTATTAGTGAAAGAGAAGAGAGAGGCATTTGGACGATTTTTGCAGGGAAAAAATGCAATTGAGTGGGAGATGTATAAAAGAAAGAGACAGGAGGTCAAGAGAAAGGTGCAAGAGGTGAAAAAAAGGGCAAATGAGAGTTGGGGTGAGAGAGTATCATTAAATTTTAGGGAGAATAAAAAGATGTTCTGGAAGGAGGTAAATAAAGTGCGTAAGACAAGGGAGCAAATGGGAACTACAGTGAAGGGCGCAAATGGGGAGGTGATAACAAGTAGTGGTGATGTGAGAGGGAGATGGAGTGAGTATTTTGAAGGTTTGTTGAATGTGTTTGATGATAGAGTGGCAGATATAGGGTGTTTTGGTCGAGGTGGTGTGCAAAGTGAGAGGGTTAGGGAAAATGATTTGGTAAACAGAGAAGAGGTAGTGAAAGCTTTGCGGAAGATGAAAGCCGGCAAGGCAGCAGGTTTGGATGGTATTACAGTGGAATTTATTAAAAAAGGGGGTGACTGTATTGTTGACTGGTTGGTAAGGTTATTTAATGTATGTATGACTCATGGTGAGGTGCCTGAGGATTGGCGGAATGCGTGCATAGTGCCATTGTACAAAGGCAAAGGGGATAAGAGTGAGTGCTCAAATTACAGAGGTATAAGTTTGTTGAGTATTCCTAGTAAATTATATGGGAGGGTATTGATTGAGAGGGTGAAGGCATGTACAGAGCATCAGATTGGGGAAGAGCAGTGTGGTTTCAGAAGTGGTAGAGGATGTGTGGATCAGGTGTTTGCTTTGAAGAATGTATGTGAGAAATACTTAGAAAAGCAAATGGATTTGTATGTAGCATTTATGGATCTGGAGAAGGCATATGATAGAGTTGATAGAGATGCTCTGTGGAAGGTATTAAGAATATATGGTGTGGGAGGCAAGTTGTTAGAAGCAGTGAAAAGTTTTTATCGAGGATGTAAGGCATGTGTACGTGTAGGAAGAGAGGAAAGTGATTGGTTCTCAGTGAATGTAGGTTTGCGGCAGGGGTGTGTGATGTCTCCATGGTTGTTTAATTTGTTTATGGATGGGGTTGTTAGGGAGGTAAATGCAAGAGTTTTGGAAAGAGGGGCAAGTATGAAGTCTGTTGGGGATGAGAGAGCTTGGGAAGTGAGTCAGTTGTTGTTCGCTGATGATACAGCGCTGGTGGCGGATTCATGTGAGAAACTGCAGAAGCTGGTGACTGAGTTTGGTAAAGTGTGTGGAAGAAGAAAGTTAAGAGTAAATGTGAATAAGAGCAAGGTTATTAGGTACAGTAGGGTTGAGGGTCAAGTCAATTGGGAGGTGAGTTTGAATGGAGAAAAACTGGAGGAAGTGAAGTGTTTTAGATATCTGGGAGTGGATCTGGCAGCGGATGGAACCATGGAAGCGGATCATAGGGTGGGGGAGGGGGCGAAAATTCTGGGGGCCTTGAAGAATGTGTGGAAGTCGAGAACATTATCTCGGAAAGCAAAAATGGGTATGTTTGCAGGAATAGTGGTTCCAACAATGTTGTATGGTTGTGAGGCGTGGGCTATGGATAGAGTTGTGCGCAGGAGGATGGATGTGCTGGAAATGAGATGTTTGAGGACAATGTGTGGTGTGAGGTGGTTTGATCGAGTGAGTAACGTAAGGGTAAGAGAGATGTGTGGAAATAAAAAGAGCGTGGTTGAGAGAGCAGAAGAGGGTGTTTTGAAGTGGTTTGGGCACATGGAGAGAATGAGTGAGGAAAGATTGACCAAGAGGATATATGTGTCGGAGGTGGAGGGAACGAGGAGAAGAGGGAGACCAAATTGGAGGTGGAAAGATGGAGTGAAAAAGATTTTGTGTGATCGGGGCCTGAACATGCAGGAGGGTGAAAGGAGGGCAAGGAATAGAGTGAATTGGAGCGATGTGGTATACCGGGGTTGACGTGCTGTCAGTGGATTGAATCAGGGCATGTGAAGCGTTTGGGGTAAACCATGGAAAGCTGTGTAGGTATGTATATTTGCGTGTGTGGACGTATGTATATACATGTGTATGGGGGGGGTTGGGCCATTTCTTTCGTCTGTTTCCTTGCGCTACCTCGCAAACGCCGGAGACAGCGACAAAGTATAATAAATATAGATAAAAAAAAAAAAAAATATATATATATATATATATATATATATATATATATATATATATATATATATATATATATACATATATATAGATAGATAGATAGATAGATAGGTAGGTAGCTAGGTAGATAGATAGATAGATAGATAGAGAGAGAGAGAGAGAGACTTTTTTTTAGATATAAATTTCCTTTTGATATATCCCGTAAAGATATAATGATTAACAAATCAACTTTCGAAAACCGAAATTAAAAAGAAAACCCCCGTTCAAAAAACTTGGTCAACTGAGGACAATCTTCACCGTGGGCATGCAGATGGTCAACAAGTTCAAACTTCGTCTTCATCATCAGTGGGTACGCTGCTGTGCACTTCAGAGGATGTTAGCTGAATAGCAAGGACATGGCCCATAATGTCGACGAAGGTATCGTGGTCAACAAATCCACGGAAATAATTGAGGACGGAGAGTTCATCCAGACTCCAGCGTTGAGACACTTCCTTGCTCCAGTTCACGTAGTGGCGCCCCATGGAAACCAATCTGTGTCGATGGCAGGGGAGCATCCTCCACAAGTCCATGAACACGGAGACAACGCTGACCATCAAGAGGACTACGAAGTACACAAAGAGAAGGATGTATACCTTTTCGTAGTACCAGTTGAGGGGCAGAGAACATCCGTAGTTCTCGGTGTTCTGGAGGCTGATCTGCATAGTGGGTGTGATTGAGCATCGGGCAGTTGGTGGGAAAACGCGAGAGAAGACACGTTCGTAGTTGGCCATGTCCCTTGTGTATGGGAAGTGCATTATGCTGTTATAGAAAGTATTCTGAGATGAAGAGTCGAGGACGATGACGGCCATCATGTCGACCAACAGACAAGTGAGCGATACTTTCAGGGAGGCGAAGAGATGCCCTCCGTGGGATCCCACAAAATCATAGCAATACTGGGATGCTTCTTTGGAGAAATCAGACACACCATTGCCGGAGTTTACTGTTGCGAAGAAGTGTTCTATGCCCTTGTGACTGACTACTTTCTTCACCAACTGTGGAGTGTAAACGAGTGCGCAGATGGAGAGTAGGACATAAGGGTGCCAGAGATAGTTCAAGATTGAACCTTTGCTAACACCATCATCCAGGTCGATATGTGAGTACTGGACACATATATCCAGTTTGATGGGGTCGGTAAGCTCCTGCAGTCCTCCACCTTGACTTGTGCAATGAATCACTTCATCTGAGAAATACCCCTGGTATACTGCAAAGAATATTGCCCACAGGGAGAAGAAGGTCAAGGGGCAGTGTGCAAAGAGAACCCAGCTGTCATGTGGGCTGGGATACTTCGATCTCCTCAACACATATTTTGAGAAATAGTCTCTAACTTGCTGAACGATGCTAACACTTGGAAGTCCTCTGGTCATTTTTCTGTTTTTCTTTGGCTTATGTCAAGTTCTACACCCTTGATGTGCCTCAATATCCCAGATAACAGTAATATATATAGTTCAGATGAAATGTTGAAGCTACTTGGGAAAGATGGAATGTCTTTGATAAAGAATTTGACAATATGAAACGAAGCCCTGAAGTGAAAGACAAGAATGTCTTATATAATGTCACAAATTTAGCATCGTTTCAGAATGTTATTGAAGATTACCAGTGGTGCCAAGGGAGTAGTGAAGATAGTGTACATAAGTCAACTATTAGTGCATCATATTTCTATCGTCATATGTGGGTAGTAGTCAAGAATAACAGTGATGTTAATCGAGTAGTGAAGATAGTGCCCTTATGTCAAGTATTCCACTCTCATAAGTATGCCGGGTTGTTGGTGAAGAATACATGGTGTCAATGGAGTAGTGAAGATAGTGCCCTTATATCAATTATTCCACTATCATAACTATGTCGGGTTGTTGGTGAAGAATACATGGTGTCAGTGTGAGTAGTGAAGATAGCGTACTTATATCAGGTATTCGACTATCATACTGGTGTCAGTTGTGTTGGAGAAGACTACCAGTGGTGTCAATTGAGTAGTGAAGATAGTCCACTTATATCAACTTTTCGACTATCATAATAGTATCAGTTTAAGTGTTGGTGAAAAATACCAATGGTTTCAATGGAGTAGTGAAGATAGTCCACTTATATCAAGTATTCGACTATCATTATGTCGGAGTGTTGGTGAAGAATACCATTGGTGTCAATGGAGTAGTGAAGATAGCGTACTTATATCAAGTATTCGAATATCATGATAGTCTAGGGGTGTTGGTGAAGAATACCAGTGGTGTCAATGGAGTAGTGAAGATAGTCCACTTATATCAACTATTCGACTATCATGATAGTGTCAGTTTAAGTGTTGGTGAAAAATACCAATGGTTTCAATGGAGTAGTGAAGATAGTCCACTTATATCAAGTATTCGAATATCATAATAGTGTCAGTTGGGAGTGTTGGTGAAGAATAACAATTGTGTCAATGGAGTAGTGAAGATTGTCCACTTATATCAAGTATTCGACTCTCAAAATAGTGTCAGTTGGGGTGAAGCCATCTATATATATATTGTTTCAATTGAGTAGTGAAGATAGCGTACTCATATCAAGTATTCGAATATAATAATAGTCTCGGGGTGTTGGTGAAGAATACTAGTGATGTCAGTGGAGTAGTGAAGATAGTCCACTTATATCAACTATTCGCCTATCATAATAGTGTCAGTTGGGAGTGTTGGTTAAAAATACCAATGGTTTCAATGGAGTAGTAAAGATAGTCCACTTATATCAAGTATTCGACTATCATAATAGTCTCGGGGTGTTGGTGAAGAATACCAATGGTGTCAATGGAGTAGTGAAGATAGCGTACTTATATCAAGTATTCGAATATCATAATAGTCTCGGGGTATTGGTGAAGAATACCAGTGGTGTCAATGGAGTAGTGAAGATAGCGTACTTATATCAACTATTCGCCTATCATAATAGTGTCAGTTGGGAGTGTTGGTGAAGAATACCAATGGTGTCAATTGAGTAGTGAAGATAGCGTACTTATATCAAGTATTCGAATATCATAATAGTCTCGGGGTGTTGGTGAAGAATACCAGTGGTGTCAATGGAGTAGTAAAGATAGCGTACTTATATCAAGTATTCGGATATCATAATAGTCTCGGGGTGTTGGGGAAGAATACCAGTGATGTCAGTGGAGTAGTGAAGATAGTCCACTTGTATCAACTATTCGGCTATCATAATAGTGTCAGTTGGGGTGTTGGTGAAGAATACCAATGGTGTCAATGGAGTAGTGAAGTTAGTTTTCTTATACAACGAGCGTTCATAAACTTATCATTTTACAAATTTTATCAATAAAGTTATCTAATTTGTATAGACCATCACTAATATTAAGATTATAATTCTTTGTGTATTTAATAATTGAATCTTCTATTATTGAATACACAAAGAATCATAATAATATTAGTTATGGTCTCTACAAATCAGATGATTTTATTGTTGATAAAATTTGTAAAATGATAAGTGTATGAACTCTCGTTGTATGTTTTGGACAATCACATGTTTACCAAATTCCGTCCTAGCTTCGTCTCTTCGAGGTATATCAGGTGACGTTTATTTCTGTCTTGTGTCTCCCCTGATGATGTGATTATTACACGAAAGTGCGCTTGGGAACTTATCGTGTTTCATTTTCTCCGTGGACTCATAAGAATATCTTGATCACGCGCAAAATTGTGATCCTTTTCAATATATGTATGTATGTATATGTCTGTGTGTGTATATATATGTATACGTTGAGATGTATAGGTATGTATATTTGCGTTTGCGGACGTGTATGTATGTACATGTGTATGTGGGTGGGTTAGGCCATTCTGTCGTGTATCATTGCGCTACCTTGCTAACGCGGGAGACAGCGACAATGTGAAATGAAAATAAAAAATAGTATATATGTATATGTCTGTGTGGGTATATATATATATATATGTATACGTTGAGATGTATAGGTATGTATATGTGCGTGTGTGTACATGTATGCATATGCATATGTGTGTGGGTGGGTTGTGCCGTCCTTTCGTCTGTTTCCTTGCGCTACCTCGCTAACGCGGGAGACAGCGACAAAGTATTATGAATAAACGAACAAAGTGTATAGGAACGCACACCTTTATAGAACATACAAACCTCCAGCAGTCAGGATCAAACCCGGGACCCCTGTGCAACAGGCAGGAATGCTACCGCTAGGCTATGGGCCTAGCTTATAGGAAATAACTATTCGAATCCGATGTACTGGAATACCCTTTGTCTCACGTTGGTGAGCAACGGGGTCTACACCTGTCATTTCCCAACAGGCGCACATAGCGTTCCCGCCTGTTGCTTAGGTGTCCCGGGTTTGATCCTAACTGTTGGAGGTTTGTATAATATATATATATATATATATATATATATATATATATATATATATATATATATATATATATATATATATATTGAGAGAGAGAGAGAGAGAGAGAGACGTTTTTTTTAATATAAATTTCCTTTTGATATATCCCGTAAAGATATAATGATTAACAAATCAACTTTCGAAAACCGAAATTAAAAAGAAAACCCCCGTTCAAAAAACTTGGTCAACTGAGGACAATCTTCACCGTGGGCATGCAGATGGTCAATAAGTTCAAACTTCGTCTTCATCATCAGTGGGTACGCTGCTGTGCACTTCAGAGGATGTTAGCTGAATAGCAAGGACATGGCCCATAATGTCGACGAAGGTATCGTGGTCAACAAATCCACGGAAATAATTGAGGACGGAGAGTTCATCCAGACTCCAGCGTTGAGACACTTCCTTGCTCCAGTTCACGTAGTGGCGCCCCATGGAAACCAATCTGTGTCGACGGCAGGGGAGCATCCTCCACAAGTCCATGAACACGGAGACAACGCTGACCATCAAGAGGACTACGAAGTACACAAAGAGAAGGATGTATACCTTTTCGTAGTACCAGTTGAGGGGCAGAGAACATCCGTAGTTCTCGGTGTTCTGGAGGCTGATCTGCATAGTGGGTGTGATGGAGCATCGGGCAGTTGGGGGGAAAACGCGAGAGAAGACACGTTCGTAGTTGGCCATGTCCCTTGTGTATGGGAAGTGCATTATGCTGTTATAGAAAGTATTCTGAGATGAAGAGTCGAGGACGATGACGGCCATCATGTCGACCAACAGACAAGTGAGCGATACTTTCAGGGAGGCGAAGAGATGCCCTCCGTGGGATCCCACAAAATCATAGCAATACTGGGATGCTTCTTTGGAGAAATCAGACACACCATTGCCGGAGTTTACTGTTGCGAAGAAGTGTTCTATGCCCTTGTGACTGACTACTTTCTTCACCAACTGTGGAGTGTAAACGAGTGCGCAGATGGAGAGTAGGACATAAGGGTGCCAGAGATAGTTCAAGATTGAACCTTTGCTAACACCATCATCCAGGTCGATATGTGAGTACTGGACACATATATCCAGTTTGATGGGGTCGGTAAGCTCCTGCAGTCCTCCACCTTGACTTGTGCAATGAATCACTTCATCTGAGAAATACCCCTGGTATACTGCAAAGAATATTGCCCACAGGGAGAAGAAGGTCAAGGGGCAGTGTGCAAAGAGAACCCAGCTATCATGTGGGCTGGGATACTTCGATCTCCTCAACACATATTTTGAGAAATAGTCTCTAACTTGCTGAACGATGCTAACACTTGGAAGTCCTCTGGTCATTTTTCTGTTTTTCTTTGGCTTATGTCAAGTTCTACACTCTTGATGTGCCTCAATATCCCAGATAACAGTAATATATATAGTTCAGATGAAATGTTGAAGCTACTTGGGAAAGATGGAATGTCTTTGATAAAGAATTTGACAATACGAAACGAAGCCCTGAAGTGAAAGACAAGAATGTCTTATATAATGTCATAAATTTAGCATCGGTTCAGAATGTTATTGAAGAATACCAGTGGTGCCAAGGGAGTAGTGAAGATAGTGTACATAAGTCAACTATTAGTTCATCATATTTCTACCGTCATATGGGGGTAGTAGTCAAGAATAACAGTGATGTTAATGAAGTAGTGAAGATAGTGCCCTTATATCAACTATTCCACTCTCATAAGTATGCCGAGTTGTTGGTGAAGAATACATGGTGTCAGTGGAGTAGTGAAGATAGTGCCCTTATATCAATTATTCCACTATCATAACTATTTCGGGTTGTTGGTGAAGAATACATGGTGTCAATGGAGTAGTGAAGATAGTGCCCTTATATCAATTATTCCACTATCATAACTATGTCGGGTTCTTGGTGAAGAATACATGGTGTCAATGGAGTAGTGAAGATAGCGTACTTATATCAGGTATTCGACTATCATACTGGTGTCAGTTGGGAGTGTTGGTGAAGACTACCAGTGGTGTCAATGGAGTAGTGAAGATAGCGAACTTACGTCAAGTATTTGAATATCATGATAGTGTTAGTTGTGGTGTTGGTGAAGAATACTAGTGGTGTCAATGGAGTAGTGAAGATATCGTACTTATATCAAGTATTCGAATATCATGATAGTGTCAATTAGAGTGTTGGTGAAGAATTCCAGTGGTGTCAATGAAGTAGTGAAGATATCGTACTTATATCAATTATTCGAATATCATAATAGTCTCGGGGTGTTGGTGAAGACTACCAGTGGTGTCAATGGAGTAGTGAAGATAGCGAACTTACGTCAAGTATTTGAATATCATGATAGTGTTAGTTGTGGTGTTGGTGAAGAATACTAGTGGTGTCAATGGAGTAGTAAAGATATCGTACTTATATCAAGTATTCGAATATCATAGTAGTGTCCGTTGGAGTGTTGGTGAAGAATACCAGTGGTGTCAATGGAGTAGTGAAGATATCGTACTTATATCAATTATTCGAATATCATAATAGTCTCGGGGTGTTGGTGAAGAATACCAGTGATGTCAATGGAGTAGTGAAGATAGCGTACTTATATCAGCTATTCGACTACCATACTAGTGTCAGTTGGGAGTGTTGGTGAAGAATACCAATGGTGTCAATGGAGTAGTGAAGATTGTCCACTGATATAAAGCATTCGACTATCATGATAGTGTCAGTTGGGGTGAAACCATATATATATATATATATATAGATATATATATATATATATATATATATATATATATATATATATATATATATATATATATATATATGTTTGGGGACGGTGTGTGGTGTGAGGTGGTTTGATCGAGTGAGTGGCGTGGGGGTGGGAGAGATGTGTGGAAATAGGGAGAGCGTGGTTGAGGGAGCGGAAGAGGGTGTTTTGAAGTGGTTTGGGCGCGTGGAGAGAGTGAGTGAGGAAAGATTGACCAGGAGGATGTGTGTGTCGGAGGTGGGGGGAGCGAGGAGGGGGGGAGGCCGGGTTGGGGGTGGGAAGATGGAGTGGGGGGGATTTTGTGTGGTCGGGGCCTGAACATGCGGGGGGGTGGGGGGAGGGCGGGGAGTGGGGTGAGTTGGAGCGATGTGGTGTGCCGGGGTTGGCGTGCTGTCGGTGGGTTGAGTAGGGGCATGTGAAGCGTCTGGGGTGGGCCATGGAGGGCTGTGTGTGTGTGTGTGTGTGTTTGCGTGTGTGGACGTGTGTATGTGCGTGTGTGTGGGGGTGGGTTGGGCCATTTCTTTCGTCTGTTTCCTTGCGCTGCCTCGCGGGCGTGGGGGGCGGCGGCAGACCAAGGAAAAAAGAAAAAAAAAAATATATATATATATATATATATAGTGAGGAATACCGAAAACGCCGTGGATCAACATCAATCTTTGTTAATGCTCTTGGACACAGTACTCAGAAAGCAAGTCGTTGTGGGGATTCAGCTTCTTCTACCATTCAGTACCTTAATAACAACATACAAATGTAAAGAATTTTTTAGTAGATAATAACATTTTAGATTTTTTTTTTCATATGTAATTGCTTTTTCCAACTTTGTATAGGAAACATCAGGAATGTGATAATACTGGCCTCACTTACACATCTCCACTCTCCAGCTGTCAAGTATGATTTACTGAAACCAGCACTTACCATCCACAACCAGGTCTTTTAGATTGCTTCATATGCTCTGAATCAGTCCATTACCATCTTGTTGATCCTATATTTCACATGAATCCAGTTCATTCTATCCTATGCATGCCCTTCATTTTCCTGAATGTTTAGGCCCCAGTACCCCAAAGCCTCCTTCAGTCATTCCTTTCATCTCCTTCTAGGTCTCCCTATTCCCATTTGTTTCATCTACTTTTAATATTAAGATCCTCTTAGTCAGTCTTTCTTTGCTCATCTTTGTTATATATATATATATATATATATATATATATATATATATATATATATATATATATATATATATATGCTTAATATATTCCCTGGGGATAGGGGAGAAAGAATACTTCCCACGTATTCCCTGCGTGTCGTAGAAGGCGACTAAAAGGGAAGGGAGCGGGGGGCTGGAAATCCTCCCCTCTCGTTTTTTTTTTTTTTTTTATTTTCCAAAAGAAGGAACAGAGAAGAGGTCCAGGTGAGGATATTCCCTCAAAGGCCCAGTCCTCTGTTCTTAACGCTACCTCGCTATCGCGGGAAATAGCGAATAGTATGAAAAAAAAAAAAAATATATATATATATATATATATATATATATATATATATATATATATATATATATTATCCCTGGGGATAGGGGATTAAGAATACTTCCCACGTATTCCCTGCGTGTCGTAGAAGGCGACTAAAAGGGGAGGGAGCGGGGGGCTGGAAATCCTCCCCTCTCGTTTTTTTTTTTAATTTTCCAAAAGAAGGAACAGAGGGGGCCAGGTGAGGATATTCCAAAAAAGGCCCAGTCCTCTGTTCTTAACGCTACTTCGCTAACGCGGGAAATGGCGAATAGTTTAAAAGAAAAGAAAAAAAAAAAAAAAAAATATATATATATATATATATATATATATATATATATATATATATATATATATATATATATATATATGGTTTCAATGGAGTAGTGAAGATAGCGTACTTATATCAAGTATTCGAATATCATAATAGTCTCGGGGTGTTGGTGAAGAATACCAATGGTGTCAATGGAGTAGTGAAGATAGCGTACTTATATCAACTATTCGCCTATCATAATAGTGTCAGTTGGGAGTGTTGGTGAAGAATACCAGTGGTGTGTATGGAGTAGTGAAGATATTCCACTTGTATCAACTATTCGGCTATCATAATAGTGTCAGTTGGGGTGTTGGTGAAGAATACCAATGGTGTCAATGGAGTAGTGAAGTTAGCGTTCTTATACAACGAGCGTTCATAAACTTATCATTTTACAAATTTTATTAATAAAGTTATCTAATTTGTATAGACCATCAATAATATTAAGATTATAATTCTTTGTTTATTTAATAATTGAATCTTCTGTTATTGAATACACAATTATAATCTTAATATTAGTTATGGTCTCTACAAATTAGATAACTTTATTGTTGATAAGATTTGTAGAATGATAAGTTTATTAACGCTCGTTGTATGTTTTGGAAAATCACATGTTTACCAAATGGCGTCCTAGCTTCGTCTCTTCGATGTATATCAACTGAATTATATTTCTGTCTTGTGTCTCCCTTGATGATGTGATTATTACACGAAAGTGCGCTTGGGAACTTATCGTGTTTGATTTTCTCCGTGGACTCATAGGAATATATATATATATATATATATATATATATATATATATATATATATATATATATATATATATATATATATATATGGGGTTGTTAGGGAGGTGAATGCAAGAGTTTTGGAAAGAGGGGCAAGTATGAAGTCTGTTGGGGATGAGAGAGCTTGGGAAGTGAGTCAGTTGTTCGCTGATGATACAGCGCTGGTGGCTGATTCATGTGAGAAACTGCAGAAGCTGGTGACTGAGTTTGGTAAAGTGTGTGAAAGAAGAAAGTTAAGAGTAAATGTGAATAAGAGCAAGGTTATTAGGTACAGTAGGGTTGAGGGGCAAGTCAATTGGGAGGTGAGTTTGAATGGAGAAAAACTGGAGGAAGTGAAGTGTTTTAGATATCTGGGAGTGGATCTGGCAGCGGATGGAACCATGGAAGCGGAAGTGGATCATAGGGTGGGGGAGGGGGCGAAAATTCTGGGAGCCTTGAAGAATGTGTGGAAGTCGAGAACATTATCTCGGAAAGCAAAAATGGGTATGTTTGAAGGAATAGTGGTTCCAACAATGTTGTATGGTTGCGAGGCGTGGGCTATGGATAGAGTTGTGCGCAGGAGGATGGATGTGCTGGAAATGAGATGTTTGAGGACAATGTGTGGTGTGAGGTGGTTTGATCGAGTAAGTAACGTAAGGGTAAGAGAGATGTGTGGAAATAAAAAGAGCGTGGTTGAGAGAGCAGAAGAGGGTGTTTTGAAATGGTTTGGGCACATGGAGAGAATGAGTGAGGAAAGATTGACCAAGAGGATATATGTGTCGGAGGTGGAGGGAACGAGGAGAAGAGGGAGACCAAATTGGAGGTGGAAAGATGGAGTGAAAAAGATTTTGTGTGATCGGGGCCTGAACATGGAGGAGGGTGAAAGGAGGGCAAGGAATAGAGTGAATTGGATCGATGTGGTATACCGGGGTTGACGTGCTGTCAGTGGATTTAATCGGGGCATGTGAAGCGTCTGGGGTAAACCATGGAAAGCTGTGTAGGTATGTATATTTGCGTGTGTGGACGTATGTATATACATGTGTATGGGGGGGGGGGGGTTGGGCCATTTCTTTCGTCTGTTTCCTTGCGCTACCTCGCAAACGCGGGAGACAGCGACAAAAAAAAAGAAAAAAAAATATACATATATATATCTTTCTTTCAAACTATTCGCCATTTCCCGCATTAGCGAGGTAGCGTTAAGAACAGAGGACTGGGCCTTTGAGGGAATACCCTCACCTGGCCCAATTCTCTGTTCCTTCTTTTGGAAAATTGAAAAAAAAAAAAAAAAGAGAGGGGAGGATTTCCAGCCCCCCGCTCCCTCCCCTTTTAGTCGCCTTCTACGACACGCAGGGAATACGTGGGAAGTATTCTTAATCCCCTATCCCCAGGGATAACATATATATATATATATATATATATATATATATATATATATATATATATATATATATATATATATATATATATATAATCCGACCACCTCACAGTGAATTGACATCTAACTGCTACGCATAGTATGTACATGTCCGACCACTGTACATAGTGTGTGTTGGACCGTTGCACATAGTGTATGCGGTACATAGATTGTCACACCTGCGTCTGTCTGTGTGAGTTAGGCCACATATATATGTTGTCACAATATATCAATATATGATAGAAACTTAATATTTACACTGTAGGTACTCCACCCCTGTACTGGTGGTGACATGGTAATTACATTTTAGGTCACGTAGTTGCGTGTATTTGTATAGTAATTATTTTTTTTTTCTTTTGCAAAGGCTGTGTCATGAGTGGTGGGGAGCTCATTATTATAACATGTATTTTAGACAAAGAGGGATATCTAGGCATATATATTTATGCAAATTATTGAGCTCATTAACATGGTTTTTTTTGTTCTTCTAGCTTTACATTTAAGTGGTGGCGGGACGTGAGCCAACGCAGGTGTAATTTGTTATATAAGGTCGTCTGGTAACCAGACTTGGGCTTATGTTTATGAGAGACTTTCTCCTGGGACAAGAAGAGCATTAAAGAAACCATCGACTTGCTTAAACAAGTTAAAAGAAGTTATTTCATTATTGTTGTATTTTTATAGTTAAATGATAGAGAGATAATGGAGTGAGGTATTGGAGGAAGGTTGGGAGTGTGTGATGTTTCGCGAGGCCCGGCAACATTGCTGGGGTGGTGGGGTCGGTAATATAACGCCCGCCAGCTCCCACGTCCTCCCCAACCCGGGTGACGCATGGTTTTTACTTAGTGAGAAATGTGATTACCGTCCGGTGTCATTTTGTAGCAGTAATGGTGGTGGTCGGACGATGGAGTAGCGGGGTGGTGTGGCCCTAAGTGTGCAGTAGGTGTTGGTGGGAGCGAACGCAACGTCTCCAGAATTGGCTCGGTGAAGAACGCTCTTTCATGCCGCCCTGTTTAGGCATTATTAAGATATGAGATATTATGAAGTGTATAACCTCATCCACATGTAGGCTAGCGTCGCAGTGGTTTTCTCCTAACACGTAAGTGTAGCGCTCTGAATCACTTATCCACTAAATGGGATGAAATGACAGTGTCTGTCACCATGAAGTACCGGGCCCGCGACCCTCCTCCAACATCATCAAGTCTTCGTATCAGATCACTCAGAATTTCTTTCCCAAGATCGCGTCTGGCGTTCATTGTTTGTTCCGCTCAGTCATTTGCTTGCTTTCTGAGAACGCTTTTGTGTTCTTATAGAAGGAAGTTTTCGCTAATTCATTATATGTGTATCATTATTATTTATCTATTATACATAGTCGCTGTCTCCCGTGTTAACGAGGTAGCGCAAGGAAATAGACGAAAGAATGGCCCAACCCACCCACATTCACATGTTTATACATACACGTCCACACACGCACATAAACATACCTATACATTTCAACGTATACATATATATACACACAAAGACATATACATGTATACACATGTACATATTCGTACTTGCCGCCTTCATTCATTTCCGTCGCCACGCCGTCACACATGAAATCCCCCCCCCCCCCCCCCCCCGCGCGTGCGCACAAGGTAGCGCTGGGAAAAGACAAAAGTCACATTCGTTCACACTCAATCTTTAGCTGTCATGTGTAATATATATATATATATATATATATATATATATATATATATATATATATATATATATATATATATAAACGTGCGAGGTGTATGAACCATAAAAAGTGGAGACTGGTAATGCTGGTATGGAGTGGCTGAGTGCACCTCCGCTGAAGGGGACACGAAAGGAAATCGATAGAAAACTGCTCAGAAAAGAGGACAACCTGTGATGGGAGGGTAGTGGTCCGTGTGGGTGATTTGCTGGTCCGTCGAACTTCGCCAGTCATTATGGTCCTTGTCAGCCATGCAGATGGTTGAATAAGTAACGGTCATTAATATCCGTTTTCTTTGTCCCTGTTCGAAAGAAATTTCTACAGTTCATGGATCAGCTGACGGGTCATCTATAGTTGATGGATCAGCTGACGGGTCTTCTGTAGTTGATGGATCAGCTGACGGGTCTTCTATAGTTGATGGATCAGCTGACGGGTCATCTATAGTTGATGGATCAGCTGACGGGTCTTCTATAGTTGATGGATCAGCTGACGGGTCTTCTGTAGTTGATGGATCAGCTGACGGGTCTTCTATAGTTGATGGATCAGCTGACGGGTCTTCTATAGTTGATGGATCAGCTGACGGGTCTTCTATAGTTGATGGATCAGTTGACAGGTCTTCTACAGTTGATGGATCAGCTGACGGGTCTTCTATAGTTGATGGATCAGCTGATGGGTCTTCTATAGTTGATGGATCAGCTGACGTGTCTTCTATAGTTGATGGATCAGTTGACGGGTCTTCTATAGTTGATGGATCAGCTGACGGGTCTTCTATAGTTGATGGATCAGTTGACGGGTCTTCTATAGTTGATGGATCAGCTGACGGGTCTTCTATAGTTGATGGATCAGCTGACGGGTCTTCTATAGTTGATGGATCAGTTGACGGGTCTTCTATAGTTGATGGATCAGCTGACGGGTCTTCTACAGTTGATGGATCAGCTGACGGGTCTTCTATAGTTGATGGATCAGCTGACGTGTCTTCTATAGTTGATGGATCAGCAGACGGGTCTTCTACAGTTGATGGATCAGTTGACGGGTCTTCTACAGTTGATGGATCAGCTGACGGGTCTTCTATAGTTGATGGATCAGCTGACGTGTCTTCTATAGTTGATGGATCAGCTGACGGGTCTTCTATAGTTGATGGATCAGCTGACGTGTCTTCTAAAGTTGATGGATCAGCTGACGTGTCTTCTAAAGTTGATGGATCAGCTGACGGGTCTTCTATAGTTGATGGATCAGCTGACGGGTCCTGGCCCCTATTGAAGTGAGGAACCCTGTTATAGTTTTTCATGTATATTCCTTCTCTTGGTTTTGAACATTAACATAGGTATGGTCGCTGAACAGATTGTTCCTTAGTTACCTTTCATCTTAGAAATGCATTACACTTGTAGATTATTTAGCTTGTGAAATATCAGTATGCCATTAAGATAAGATGCGTTTTCTTTATCGTCAAAGTGACAGGGTAAAGTTGTTAGAATATGAAAAAAAGCCTGTCTTGATAGAAACAGCAGTAAACTCGCAATAGACAGCCTTTTGTGATTCACCATGTAAGGTGAACAGAATCACACGTCAAATAAACAGTCGAGCTTCCAGTAGTTATACGTTTAGTTTATATATATATGTATGTATATATATATATATATATATATATATATATATATATATATATATATATATATATATATGTGTGTGTGTGTGTGTGTGTGACCTGTTTGTACTGCTCGTATAGGGAGATGTACACTTGGGGGCCCTTCTCTTGAACGTTCTATCTCGCACGACTTTTTACGTTTCAGTATGTTGTCTGCATAAACAATGGTGTGTGTGTGTGTGTGTGTGTGTGTTACTGGACTCCAGGTGCGTGTAAAAGTCACCTTCGGAGAAGCTGTATCATCGTCATTGGACGAAAATGAGCGCAGTCTGGTCGAGGAACTTTTCGCTCCAAAGAAGTTCCCTTTTTTCCTGATTATTGGAGCGCATCCCGAAGCTGCTGGAGCTCCATAAAAGTGTCCTGGTGATGTATAATTAGTATATATATATATATATATATATATATATATATATATATATATATATAATGTATTTTTCATCCACGGGGAAATGAAACACAATAAGTTTCCAAGTGCAATTTCGTGCAATAATCACATCATCAGGGGAGACACAAGAGAGAAGTAACAGTCAGTTGATATAAAACGAAGAGACGTAGCTAGGACGCCATTTGGTAAACATGTGACTTCCCGAATGGAGGTCGAGTGCGTTGAAGGCTGGCAACATGCGTCGTGTATTTTTGCAGAGACCATTTTCAATGTTATCGTTGTAATCCCTTTTTAAATACAGAATTTAGTTACCTATTAGAATTTGGCTGAGTGTTCACCTACATGGACGATCAGAATCATGTTTGGACCACATGTTTGTACGGTATTGTCGTACTAATTAAGTTTACTTGCATGAAAAGGTTCATTGTTTTATGAAGACTAGAAACAATTTTACTTCCATATTTATATTGTTTTCATAGTATAAACGAATGTTTATTATTCATAACCGTTGGTTGTTAAAAGGTAACCTTTGGTCGCCCTTTGAAGTGTAGCCAGTGAGTGAAACTAGGCCGCACTCTGGTTGGCTGGGACGAGGAGGGTGTGGGTCTGAACCCTCGTCGCGGATTGGCTGATGTCTCCCGACCGTAGCCGCCATTCGCTCACTGCTTACCAGAAGGCGGCCTCAGGGTTTAACTTTTCAACCGTCACCTGTATCATGTGATTAAGTTCATCTAGAGATTAGATAAGTCAGTGAATGAAGACCTTTGACGAGGCTAGGAGTTCGTTACATTATTGGATAACTGACCGAGTATCTTTGATGGGGTTAAAAGTGTAGTACAAGAGGTTTTTATTCTCCCGTAAATGTAATGGTGGACATTATAATGTGTTAATCCGGCGTTGTATGTATGACGAGTGAGACCTGAGACGTAGATTTTTTTTTTTTTCTTTTAGTCGTAGTTTTACGTTCGTATATACTCCTACGGCACAGCGATATAGGCCAAGACGTGACCTTTACATACTTCTCTCACCATGTATGTAGGTGATGATGATCCTTCACTGCGACATAGATCAATACTGGTCTCTGTGTCACTGCTTGATTTACACAGATATGATGAAAACTTTCACTTTTGAAGATAGGTCTGTGTGTGCTTACACGTAAAATGACAGTCTGAAAACCCGCAATTGTTTTGTAGCATTTTAAGGTTTGATATATTAATTTGGATACTGAACACTGAGTCCGTGAAAGTATTGTCATTACACAATGGCTCCTCATTAGTGGCAAGTACAATAGGCACATTGTGAGGGTAAAACAACGTTGATTTTTGATGGTACTACAGGGGAATGTGATGGGCACGCTCGTGTTAGTTTTTCACCTTATCGATCGTGTGAGAACGTGTTTATGGTCTTCAGTATTTCCAGGAACACCACAAGCAGAAAGAGAGTGAATATTGAGAGGAAATATTATCATACATACCCGTAGCCTCAGAACTTCACCAGAATCCACGCACCCATGACGTAAGGACGCAGGCGTATATCATCAGACTCTCCCACTGATCACCTCCAGACTGTAGGTTGACGCGGGCTGGCGTGATGACTGCATCATATAGGACATCCCTGGAATATTCCTCGTCGCGTCACCAGATGATGTGAGGGAGGGGGGACACCGTCACTGCAGCCTGCAGCTTTAATTTGCCAGCGGGGAGGATCAAGTCCCCGTCTCTGTGATACTGATGTGATTGACTGGGAGTGTTTATTACGGGTTTCGACCCCCATGTTGGTGGTGGCATAGTGTGGTATCCCGTACCTCTCCCCTTCCTTCCCCGTTATCTTAGTGTGTTTTAATCTCGTTCTTCCCATCATAGCTTTCTCCCTCCTCCTCCTCGCACCCTCATACCTCACCCAATTCCTCCCCTCTCGCCCGGCCGCCGGCCAGCATTTTAAACGCTGGTGTATGCTAGTCATGTGGCACACGTTTGTTTATTTCCGTGAATGTGGCCGGCAAGTTTCCACGGCAACAGGCCGTAGTTACACAGATTTATCAAATCCACACGTGATATTGATGGATTTCACCTCACACATCTGTCCCAGAATGTTGCTGCTCTCTATCCCACCGAAATATGAGGAACTGGTTTACCAGACATACTGCCTCCAGTTATGACTGTTAGTGTTTTTCATGCTTGTGGGAAATGAGTTCCTCTCAACCGTCGCTCCGGGCCTCACCCCCTCCTCCACCTCTTTCCCTCCCTCCCTCCCTCCCGCCATGGACCCCTCACCCCGTCCTCCTCCTCCTCCTCTCCTCTTCCCCCCCCCCCCCCCCCCGTCTCTCAGGCTCCTCCTCATCTCCTTGCCCCCACCGCGCTCTTTTGATGTCGTCGCTCTTCTGGTAATCTCCTTTCTTTGGTGACCATTGTTGTCCTGTCATTACACCATTCATTCAACACTCTCCCGAGGGGATTTCGTCCCATGAGTGAACCCCCATGAATTGCCACCGTTGATCACGACGATACGAGCCTTAAGCACGACGGCACGGTCGTTGAACACATTATTAGCCTTAATGGCCTCACCTTTACCCTGACGGTTAAGAGTAGGGTCAAGTGCCACATCATATACCCAAGGGTCGCACCGTCGGGCTCAAGGCTCGTACCATCATGGTGGTGGGCATCAACCAGGCGAAGTAGTGGTAGATGTTACGTACCGCGAAGGTTTAAAATGGATATCACACACTCATATATATATATATATATATATATATATATATATATATATATATATATATATATATATATATATATATACTTGCTGTTGTTGACTTGCTATGATGGTTTTGATGTAAAAGTAAGGCATTCCATCATAAGAGTGCGTTGCATTCCTATATCAAATTCTGTGGTTAAGAAAATAGCTTAGCGATATAATCACAGTCCGTGAAGAAATGTGTGAAAAAGAAGATATAGCCAGTCACGTAATCAGGCCGTTGAGAAATGTGTATAGAATATATAGCCCGTCAATTTATTCGCGTTTATCTTGAGAAAATTTGCGTCAAGAAACAAGCGAGAAACATGTCACATATGTCTTCACTATGTATGGAAAACGGGTAAAGCGTGGACATAACTTTATCTTGAAAAGAAATTATTAAAGAAGACAATGTAATCATTTATACCTTGAGAAGAAATTAGTAAAAAAGACAGTGTAATCATTTATACCTTCAGAAGAAAATATTAAAGAAGACAATGTAATCATTTATACCTTGAGAAGCATAATTGACCTTAAGGGTCATGTTTGGTATTGGTGGCTTGGTGGTGTACCACAGTGAAGCCTAACAGGCATTAGACTCGTTCTTGTGTAGGAACTCAAGGATTAAGTTAAGTGAAAAAAAAAATAATCATAAATTTCGTATACTTTCATGATGATAGTTGATGGATCAGGATAATCGTGTGGTCTCCTGTTCTACATACTGTTGCTTATGCTCGTATATCGTGTTCCACAGTGTGTTGCTCATGGTCGTATATCGTGTTGCACAGTGTGTTGGTCATGGTCGTATATCGTGTTCCACAGTGTGTTGGTCATGGTCGTATATCGTGTTCCACAGTGTGTTGGTCATGGTCGTATGTCGTGTTCCACAGTGTGTTGGTCATGGTCGTATATCGTGTTCCACAGTGTGTTGGTCATGGTCGTATATCGTGTTCCACAGTGTGTTGGTCATGGTCGTATATCGTGTTGCACAGTGTGTTGGTCATGGTCGTATATCGTGTTCCACAGTGTGTTGCTCATGGTCGTATATCGTGTTGCACAGTGTGTTGGTCATGGTCGTATATCGTGTTCCACAGTGTGTTGGTCATGGTCGTATATCGTGTTCCACAGTGTGTTGGTCATGGTCGTATATCGTGTTCCACAGTGTGTTGGTCATGGTCGTATATCGTGTTGCACAGTGTGTTGGTCATGGTCGTATATCGTGTTGCACAGTGTGTTGGTCATGGTCGTATATCGTGTTGCACAGTGTGTTGCTCATGGTCGTATGTCGTGTTGCACAGTGTGTTGGTCATGGTCGTATATCGTGTTCCACAGTGTGTTGGTCATGGTCGTATATCGTGTTCCACAGTGTGTTGGTCATGGTCGTATATCGTGTTGCACAGTGTGTTGGTCATGGTCGTATATCGTGATGTAGAGAGTTGCCAGGTAATGACTAGGGTCAGTTATCGTGGGTGAGGTGTATCACCTAGCCAACACAAGCCAACGTCTCGTAACGTGCGCTGGGCTGGGCTGGCTGGCCACAGGTCATGTGTTCTCTGTTCATTAACTCTTCTTGTTCTCTCTCCTGCAGGTGAGTTCCCGGCCTTGGACCGTCCCTGGACACAGGCTGATCCCGGCACGTGTAAGTACAGTGTACGTAGTTTTACTAGTACGCGTATATCCGTTCTTTTTGTTTAAGTATATCCCATGGTCTAAGTATAACATGTAAGTCATTCTGTGGTGTATATCCCATGGTTTAAGTATAACACGTAGGTCATTCTGGTGTATATCCCATGGTTTAAGTATAACACGTAGGTCATTTGTTTACTACTGCGTCTGTGTCATATACTTTGGTATATATCCGTAACGGAAGTATGTGCGGGTCACATACTTTGGTATATATTCGTAACGGAAGTATGTGCGGGTCACATACTTTGGTATATATCCGTAACGGAAGTATGTGCGGGTCACATACTTTGGTATATATCCGTAACGGAAGTATGAGCGGGGGTCTGCTCAGCGGTGTAGGGGGTGTACCACACTTGTAGTGCATATATCTTTCCCCAGCTGGTGGCAGACATTTGCCCCCAGCTGGTGCAAACCTCTCCCACCTGGTGCAGACATCTTCCCCCAGGTGGTGCAGACATGTATAGTAACCATCTAGGAACACCACACAGCCAAGTGTAAGTAAAGTGGAGGATTTACACTGAAGGATGTGATCTACAGTGAAGGATGTGACTTTACTGTTGGTGTTATAAGGGGGGAGGAGAGGAGACATGTAGACCTTCCCTTCCCTGTTGCCCCACTATATCTTAACGTTATATGTATACTGTATTATGTACACACACACACACACACACACACACACACACACCTGGCTTAGGTGTGTGTGTGTGTGTGTGTGTGTTCTTACTACATGGAGTAAAGACAGTAATTATATACAAGGTTAAGAGACGGGGGCAACATAAGTGTAAAACTCTCTCCCCGTAACGCGCAAAACCACACAGACTGGCAGAGGAAGTGGTTGATTCAGACAGTATGGACGTCATTTGAACAAGTTGTGTGATGGTTCAGTTGTAGAAATTCCTTCCTGACAGTTATTGCTCCGTTACAAAAGATTGATTCGTCCTTGTGTGGAGTACTGCTCTCACATCTGGGGTGGTTCTAGCTCTGCAGCCTCACTTTACAGAGTTGAGGCCAAAGCGGTCCGACTCATAAACTCACCTAGGCTAACTTCAGAACTGGACCCCCTTGCCCTACGCCACAATGTTGGTTCACTTCTATCGGTATTACTTTGTTTTCTGTTCCTGAGAGCTGGCTGCTTGTGCCCCCACTACCCGGCAAGCTGCTGCGTTACATGATTACCGTGTAGACGTTAGCAACTCAAGGATGGGCCGTTTTGATAACTGTTTCTTTCCCTACACGTCGAAACTTTGGAACTCTCTACCCTCTCGTGTTTTTCCCAAAAACTATGACCTGGCATATTCCAAAAGACAGATTCTTCCCTTTCTCCAAAATTCGTGCATACTTTCCCTTGTCTCTTATTTTACCCCTTTCATTAACATCTCTCTATTTCAGTTGAGGCCTGGTCTTGTTGTGGACTGTTGGTCGTGCCTGGAGCCTCCGGTGTAAATATGGAAGTAATGAAGCAGTGAGCCGGTAGTCTTGTCCAGGACTCGACCCTGGGCGTGTTAGGTTAAGGGATGGGAATACTGAGGTTCGTTGAATGTACTTGGAATTGTGTCTTTGGCAGAGTTTGGCTTGAGTAAGTACAGTTCGTGTACAGAAGACACGGGGTGATTATCTTATCACGTACACGGTGTTGTTATAACGTTTAGGATGATATTGTTACGCATAGTGTGTGTGTGTGTGCAGAACACTTGGGGTGATCTGATCACGTGTCCAGAACACTTGAGCCAGGGGGCAGGTGTGTTGGTGTTCGTAGTGTTGTCAGGGCACAGTGAGGAGTGGTATGGCATCGTCAACCACCAGGGCGTGGTTAAAGCCTTCGTGGGATGACCTGGGCGTGTGTAGACCAGACCTGGGCCAGGCCATGTGTGTGTGTGTGTGTGTGTGTGTGTGTGTGTGTGTGTGTGTGTGTGTGTGTTGCTGCTCATCCCGCCTTCTGCAGGCTGCCTCTAGAACATGTACTTCAGGGTGGGGCCAGAACACGTGCTTCAGGGTGGGGCCAGAACACGTGCTCCAGGGTGCGGCCAGAACACGTGCTTTAGGGTGGGACCAGAACACGTGCTGGAGGGTGGGGACAGAACACGTGCTGCAGGGTGGGGTCAGAACACGTGCTCCAGGGTGGGTTCAGAACACGTACTGTAAGGTGGGTTAGAACACTTGAGGTGGCGCTGGCACGTGCTGCAGGTGTGACCGGAACACGTGCTGGAGGGTGGGGGCCAGAGCACGTGGCGTAACGCGAGCTGGTGACAGGGGACCGCAGCGTATCAGCGTTACACGAACACAGCGCCTGGTGTGGCCCCAGCCGGAGACCCAGAGCCAGGCACAACATGTGTCTGGTGACCCGCGAGCATGGGGTGGCGGGTGAGGTAGGGTAGTATATGTAGGGTGTGTCTGGTCTGGGTGGTTGTATGGAAGGTTGAAGTGTGGGGTTGCACCTGGTCTGGTAGGTTGTACGGTCTAGGGGGAGGGTACACGTGGTTTTGGTTTATGTATGGTGGGTGGAGGTGTGGGGAGGGTGTGCACGTGGTGTTGGCCAGTGTGAAGAGGGTGGGGCTCAGTGGGGCACACCTGTTATTGGTATTCATGGTTAACCCGTGTGTAACCTGACCACATTTTCTATGCAGCCACTGCGAGGGAGGCCACATTTTCTATGCAGCCGCTCCAGGCAGGCGAGGGTACATTGATCTCCGCGCCCGTCTATCCGTGTGTGTGTGTATGTATGTGTATGTATGTGTGTGTGTGTGTGTGTGTGTGTGTGTGTGCTGGGGTATACGATATGTCACTGGTGGCGTCAACTCAATCATAAGATTACATTAGATTACATTGAACCTCCCCCCCCCCCGACATGACGTGTGCAGGCACACTGGAGACGTGCATTGTGGGCTCTCGTGAATGAGCCTCATGACGAGAATTATCTACTGTTCAGCGGAGAGCAATGTTGGTACAGCCTTCCCCTTGTCACACGGACAGGCATACAGGACAGGGCGTTACGGGGTCGTATGTGTCCGTCCCACCACAACACGGGACCAGGAGCAGTGGTTAACAACTTCGACTACCGTGACCACACGATGACCACCACCGGTCACAAACCATTGCTTCGTGTGCTGGTGCTGCCGCTCCCTCGTGGATGCTTAGCTCGACCTCCACACACACCGCTGAGAGAGAGAGAGAGAGAGAGAGAGAGAGAGAGAGAGAGAGAGAGAGGAATGAGCGGGTTTAAGACCTAAGAGAGAGAAGTTGTGAGTGATGAAGGAGGGTGATCGTGGCTGGACAGCGGGTCAGTGTGAGTGAGGGGTCAACAAGGGCGGCACTCACGTGCTCCTACCTGCAGCCCCTCCGGCAGGGCAGCCTGGGGAGAACCGTGAAGCGTCGTGCACGTGCGCTGGCTGACGCACGGACGCACACACGCACGGACGCACGGACGGACCCCTCTGAGACAATATTCTTCATCATCTCTACATGTAAATCTTCCCATTACCTTCCTCAACTGCTACGGTTGGCAATACTTCATGAAAACTTTTCATTCATCTTCAAAATACTTTCCCCAAGTGCCATCTTCAGTATGAAACCCAGGGTGTCCCACACGCCAGGGGGGTCCACATGACTACTAGCTACGTCCAGACTGGCATCTCGTACAGTCCAGAATCCTGGTGATATTGTACAGTGGGCTCGTCCTACTGTTGTATATGTGGAGTATGTCCACGTTGCCCACCTGCTACACACAACACGGTGTTGTGAATGTGTTTTGGTGGCCACCAACCAGCTACACCAAACTTGTGCTGAACATAAATTCATTTTCTTATCCACTGTTGCCACATTGATAAGGAAACATTATACATGCCTTTATGAGCCAGCCACTGTAGTTACGGCAGTTCTAATGACTGTTACCACTGTAAACAGTGGTGGTATTCACATGGCTCTTACGTGTTGTTACCACTGTAAACCGTGGTGGTATTCACGTGGCTCCTACGTGTTGTTACCACTGTAAACCGTGGTAGTATTCACGTGGCTCCTACGTGTTGTTACCACTGTAAACCGTGGTAGTATTCACGTGGCTCCTACGTGTTGTTACCACTGTAAACCGTGGTAGTATTCACGTGGCTCCTACGTGTTGTTACCACTGTAAACAGTGGTGGTATTCACGTGGCTCTTACGTGTGTGTGGTGGTTATGTGCGTCCTGATAACTGTTCGTTGTTGACCTTGATCAAGATGGTACCAGTTAGAACTCTGAATCTCTTCTTCTGTGATGATACAGTTGAGGATGATAATGGGAAAGTATGATGTTGCTGAAGGGGTGATGAGGGATGTTACCTGTGGTGGAGTGAGGGTCCGTGCGTGCGTGCGTCAGCCAGCGCACGTGCACGACGCTCTGCCGGAGGGGCTGCAGGTAGGAGCACGTGAGTGCCGCCCTTGTTGACCCCTCACTCATACTGACCCGCTAGCCAGCCACGATCCTCCTCCTTCATCACTCACAACTTGTCTCTCCTCAATGTTTCAACCCCTCATTCCATTCTCACTCACCCTCTTCCAAAAACTAACTTTTTATCGACATTTTTGAATCTCTCTCTCTCTCTCTCTCTCTCTCTCTCTCTCTCTCTCTCTCTCTCTCTCTCTCTTGCTCAATAAGAGAGAGAGTGGGTCATGAGGCAGGGGGGGGTGGCATCATGCATAAACCATGGTTTGGGACCACTGCGGCATTTGGGTGGGTCATTGTGTGTCGAGGTAGTTAAAGATGCGAGCCATTGTCCCCCGTCCAGCGGTGTGGTACAGTTGTAGTACAGCGGATCGATATTACGATGAGAGACTTGTAAGTCTCGGTAATGTGCCGTGTCTTGTACGTAGTGGAGGACGCGTCGCTCTGCTACACCCGCCCGTCCGTGGTTGGTCTTCAGTTAGGGTATCGTGGCGTGATCAGCCAACACTTCTTACGGTGGTCACTAGATTAAAACTCACTCGGCAGATATATTCTCACCCAGATTGAGATGTCCATGTGATGTACTTGTGGCAAAGTATAAAAAAAAAAAAAAAAAGAAAAAAAAAAAAATATATATATATATATATATATATATATATATATATACATATAAATATATATGTATGTATATATTCCTATGAGTCCACGGGGAAAATGAAACGCGATAAGTTCCCAAGTGATAATCACATCGGGGAGACACAATAGAGAAATATAACAGTCAGTTGATATACAACGAAGAACGTTGCTAGGACGACATTTGGTAAACATGTGATTGTCCAAGACAGACAATCGCATGTTTACCAAATGGCGTCCTAGCTACGTCTCCTCGATGTATATCAACTGACTGTTATATTCCTCTCTTGTGTCTCCCCCGATGATGTGATTATTACACGAAAGTGCACTTGGGAACTTTTCGTGTTTCATTCTCCCCGTGGACTCATAGGAAAATATATATATATATATATATATATATATATATATATATATATATATATATATATATATATATATTATATATAATATATATATATATATATTATATATATTATATATAATATATATATATATATATATATATATATATATATATATATATATATATATATATATATATATATATATATATATATATGAAACAAGTTCCCAAGTGCACTTTCATGTGATGATCACATCGTCAGGAGAGATACAACAATGAGATAGAAGACGTAGAACAGTCAGTTGATATACAAGGAAGAGACGTTGGTAAGACGCCATTGATAAACAAGCGTTATGTGATGGTGGTCGTGTTGGTGGTGGTCGGGCTCTGGCATCATGCCTGTCATAAATTTTTATTTTGTGGACAACAAAGGGAACTGTTTACAAAATTTTCCCTACAATAAAGCGTTTCAATTTGTGTAGACCTTTACTAATATTAATATACAATTCTTTGTGTATTTGATAATGAAAGATTCAGTGATATTTGTCGTGGTAAAAGAGCTGCAGTTAATAACCGAATTGGCGTTACTCGGGTCAGTACATGGGTAATAATTTTTAACATAAATCAAGAAAGCATTTGATTCTTGTCCTGTTCGTATACTCTACTTATGTTACTTGAGTCTACCATAAAGATGCTTCTCAGTCTGCCCAACATAATACATAATTTTTACAAGGTATTCTGTAAACACAGCCTGCAGAATTTTCTGGCGAGTTTCCAATTAAGATTTTCTTTATCGTATTGTTATTACTGAAAGCTACGTTTACATTAAAGGATTTAAGCAACCTGGGAAGTAATGTAATATTATCACTAAAAGGGAGAACTAAAAGATTCTTGGTGCCAAGGGGAGGTTTGGGTTTAACTCTATAAAATGATTTCTTTGACAACTTAAGGGATTTATCAATAACAGATCTAGGGTACTTTAACTTTGATCCAATAGATATATCTTCTCAAACTCATCATCAATAAATTCCGAACTGCATATACGTAATGCTCTAAGGAACAAAGACTGAAATGATGATAGTTTAACTGTCATGTTGAGCTGAGTAATGATGAATATATGAACAAACATTGGTGGGTTTTCCGTATATGCTAAACGTAAACATGTTTTGATCCCTATGGACCACGCAGTCAAAAAATGGTAACATTGTTATTTTCGAATTCCACAGTACAGTTGATGGAAGGTTCTAAATTGTTAAGTAAAGGGAGAAATGTTTGTAGATTTTCGTTTGTTGGCCAAACACAAAAGACATCATCAACATACCTAAACCAAATTGCCTTAGAGGGTGAGATATCCTTTGGTAATTTTGTTTAAAAAAAAATCCATATAAAACTTACTTAATGCAGGCGAAAGAGGGTTACCTATCGCCATACCAAATTTCTGAGCATAATGTTCTCCATCAAACTGAAATACAAAGTCTTTTATACACAGTTTTATCAACTCAAGGTGCCCTCCCCCCCTCATCCCCTCGTCTCTCCCCATTCCCACCCTCCCACCCCATGTGCTTTCGTTTCACCTGGGGGTGAAGGGGTACACGACCCGGGTGGTCAAGCCCCCCACCCCGCTTGAGCACGACCTACCAACCCTTTAAACACTTCGACCTTTAACCTGAGCTGTAAAGGGGGTCAGGTCAGTGGTCATGACCAAGGGTCGTACGACGTGCCTGACCAGGAGTCGTTCGTAACTTCGTGCTTGGTGTTGCTACCGGGGCGATGGAAGAGCTGGGCAATAAAGGTATTGTAAAGTAATTGCTGTGTGTCATGTGTACCTCCCCTGTGCGTACCGTAGTGTACCGATGCAGTGTGGGTACACACCACGCTGGCCCAGCACCAGGATATACACCTACGTGGAGAAATACATGGCTGAAAAGAATCGCACGTACACCAGAGACATATACGATGGTGACGCTGGCTTTTCCCTGCCAATGATGAGCCAGTCTGACGCTAAGACCTACAGGAATTAACGTGAGTCCGGACGCGGATGTAGTCTGGTAAGTCACTCGTCAGGATGGCTATGTTATATTTGACGTAATTGTTGTAAATTCCCGTCTTTTAGCCTCGGTTGGATAATAGCATTGTCCTTCCTTGATACTGGTAAGGGTTATTTGTGTGTGTGTGTGTGTGTGTGTGTGTGTGTGTTGTGTGTGTGTATGTGTGTGTGAGTTGAGGTGGAGGAAGCGTGTGAGAGTGAACCGGAAGTGTGTGTAGTGCACAATAATTTCCCCCCTGGCTGAGTGCAGACCTGATGTTTCCCTTCTTCGTGCCGTCCAGCCCCAGCCGCTCCCACGGTGACCAACCTCCCGTCTCTCTCTCTCTCTCTCTCTCTCTCTCTCTCTCTCTCTCTCTCTCTCTCTCTCTCTCTCTCACACACACACACACACACACACACACACACACACACACACACACACACACAGGAACTGCTCCAGCCAACACTTCCTTACTTCCTCTCTGTTAATCATAGCTCATAGTTTCCTTGATAGTTAAGTGCGAGTGGTGATCATGATGTAAAAGGTGACTTGCCACATAGTGTGTGTGTGTCATGTCTCACAAGGTCTGTCTGTCCCGTGTGGGAGAAATGGTATATTATTTTGTCCAGTCGTCTCTCTATGTAGAGTGGAACCTTCAGCGTGCAGCTGAACCTTCAGTATGGAATTAAACCTCCTTCATGGAATTGAAACCTTCAGTGTGGAGTTAAACCATCTTCATGGAATTGAAGCCTTCAGTGTGGAGTTAAACCATCTTCATGGAATTGAAACCTTCAGTGTGGAGTTAAACCATCTTCATGCAATTGAAACCTTCAGTGTGGAGTTAAACCATCTTCATGGAATTAAACCTTCAGTGTGGAGCTAAACCATCTTCATGGAATGAAACCTTCAGCGTGGAGTTAAACCATCTTCATGGAATTGAAACCTTCAGTGTGGAGTTAAACCATCTTCATGGAATTGAAACCTTCAGTGTGGAGTTAAACCATCTTCATGGAATTGAAACCTTCAGTGTGGAGTTAAACCATCTTCATGGAATGAAACCTTCAGCGTGGAGTTAAACCATCTTCATGGAATGAAACCTTCAGCGTGGAGTTAAACCATCTTCATGGAATTAAACCTTCAGCGTGGAGTTAAACCATCTTCATGGAATTAAACCTTCAGTGTGGAGTTAAACCATCTTCATGGAATTGAAACCTTCAGTGTGGAGTTAAACCATCTTCATGGAATTGAAGCCTTCAGTGTGGAGTTAAACCATCTTCATGGAATTAAACCTTCAGCGTGGAGTTAAACCATCTTCATGGAATTGAAACCTTCAGTGTGGAGTTAAACCATCTTCATGGAATTAAACCTTCAGTGTGGAGTTAAACCATCTTCATGGAATTAAACCTTCAGCGTAGAGTTAAACCATCTTCATGGAATTAAACCTTCAGTGTGGAGTTAAACCATCTTCATGGAATTAAACCTTCAGTGTGGAGTTAAACCATCTTCATGGAATTAAACCTTCAGCGTGGAGTTAAACCATTTTCATAGAATTACCTTCAGTGTGGAGTTAAACCATCTTCATGGAATTAAACCTTCAGTGTGGAGTTAAACCATCTTCATGGAATTAAACCTTCAGCGTGGAGTTAAACCATTTTCATAGAATTAAACCTTCAACGTGGAGTTAAACCATCTTCATGGAATTAAACCTTCATTATGGAGATGGACGAATCCTCGTTATGTATTGTAGCAACATTATGGGAGCGTCATTAATTGTGAGGTTGTGGGTCCCATTGTGACTACGTGAAAAGAGAGATTAATGAGAGACAGCTGGTGTGGTACCTTAGTAATGATGAGACACAGCTGGTGTGGTACCTTAGTATTGATGAGAGACACAGCTGGTGTGGTACCTTAGTAATGATGAGACCCAGCTGGTGTGGTACCTTAGTAATGATGAGACCCAGCTGGTGTGGTACCTTAGTAATGATGAGACACAGCTGGTGTGGTACCTTAGTAATGATGAGAGACACAGCTGGTGTGGTACCTTAGTAATGATGAGACCCAGCTGGTGTGGTACCTTAGTAATTATGAGACCCAGCTGGTGTGGTACCTTAGTAATGAGAGAGACAGCTGGTGTGGTACCTTAGTAATGAGAGACACAGCTGGTGTGGTACCTTAGTAATGATGAGACCCAGCTGGTGTGGTACCTTAGTAATGAGAGACACAGCTGGTGTGGTACCTTAGTAATGATGAGAGGCACAGCTGGTGTGGTACCTTAGTAATGATGAGAGACACAGCTGGTGTGGTACCTTAGTAATGATGAGAGGCACAGCTGGTGTGGTACCTTAGTAATGATGAGAGACCCAGCTGGTGTGGTACCTTAGTAATGATGAGAGACACAGCTGGTGTGGTACCTTAGTAATGATGAGAGACACAGCTGGTGTGGTACCTTAGTAATGATGAGAGACAGCTGGTGTGGTACCTTAGTAATGATGAGAGACAGCTGGTGTGGTACCTTAGTAATGATGAGAGACAGCTGGTGTGGTACCTTAGTAATGAGACACAGCTGGTGTGGTACCTTAGTAATGATGAGACCCAGCTGGTGTGGTACCTTAGTAATGAGAGAGACACAGCTGGTGTGGTACCTTAGTAATGAGAGACCCAGCTGGTGTGGTACCTTAGTAATGATGAGACCCAGCTGGTGTGGTACCTTAGTAATGATGAGACCCAGCTGGTGTGGTACCTTAGTAATGATGAGACACAGCTGGTGTGGTACCTTAGTAATGATGAGACACAGCTGGTGTGGTACCTTAGTAATGATGAGACCCAGCTGGTGTGGTACCTTAGTAATGATGAGACCCAGCTGGTGTGGTACCTTAGTAATGATGAGACACAGCTGGTGTGGTACCTTAGTAATGATGAGACCCAGCTGGTGTGGTACCTTAGTAATGATGAGACACAGCTGGTGTGGTACCTTAGTAATGATGAGACCCAGCTGGTGTGGTACCTTAGTAATGATGAGACCCAGCTGGTGTGGTACCTTAGTAATGATGAGACACAGCTGGTGTGGTACCTTAGTAATGATGAGAGACCCAGCTGGTGTGGTACCTTAGTAATGATGAGACACAGCTGGTGTGGTACCTTAGTAATGATGAGAGACACAGCTGGTGTGGTACCTTAGTAATGATGAGACCCAGCTGGTGTGGTACCTTAGTAATGATGAGACCCAGCTGGTGTGGTACCTTAGTAATGATGAGAGACACAGCTGGTGTGGTACCTTAGTAATGAGAGACACAGCTGGTGTGGTACCTTAGTAATGAGAGAGACCCAGCTGGTGTGGTACCTTAGTAATGATGAGACCCAGCTGGTGTGGTACCTTAGTAATGATGAGAGACACAGCTGGTGTGGTACCTTAGTAATGAGAGACACAGCTGGTGTGGTACCTTAGTAATGAGAGAGACCCAGCTGGTGTGGTACCTTAGTAATGAGAGAGACCCAGCTGGTGTGGTACCTTAGTAATGATGAGACACAGCTGGTGTGGTACCTTAGTAATGATGAGACACAGCTGGTGTGGTACCTTAGTAATGAGAGAGACCCAGCTGGTGTGGTACCTTAGTAATGATGAGACCCAGCTGGTGTGGTACCTTAGTAATGAGAGAGACCCAGCTGGTGTGGTACCTTCGTGTGGCTTGGGTTGTCTGTGGGAGAGGTGCGTCAATCGGCTTGAGCACGACGATACGATCCTGGGATCTCACATGACCTGACCTCTGACCTGACCACGTCTGGGTCCAGGTCGTGAGAGCCAAGGATCCCACCGCCCGTGTCCCTGTTGTAGCCTCATGCTTGACGAGTCAAAGCAAAAATGAGAGCGTGGTGGTGTCTGGTGTGGTGGTAGTGGGTGGGGTGGGTGGACGGTGCTTGAGTCATGGTGAAAGGTGTGTGTGTGTGTGTGTGTGTGTGTGTGTGTGTGTGTGTGTGTGTGTGTGTGTGTGTGTGTTGCCTTGCTGTGGAAGGTGAAGGTGTCGCCCGCCACACGGACAGATACATCGTGCCTGCCGCCTCTCTGGTGACAAGGACGCCACCTCACCTCACCCACACGCAGCGGGGGGTGTGGGGGCGATCTTGGTGATGTGGCCTTCCGTACTTCCAGGAGCTGTTGGTGATGGCCTCTCTTCCTGCACCAGCTCGGCAGCAGCAGACGCACCAGCTCGGCAGCAGCAGCAGTAGCAGTAGCAGCAGTAGTAGTAGCAGTAGCAGCAGTAGTAGCAGTCCTCACGATAGATCTTGCTACGTAGTTGGTCACTTGGTGTGTGTAGCGTCCGCAGACAGCATACGATTCAGTCTTGAGGTTGTATACGTCTGGATCCCTTATGTATTCATCCATTTTCCTGCATGGTTGGGGTTGAATCAGACGTATACACGATCGGATCTGGGGTGTGACCCTCCCTCGCCGCGTACGTGTTCCTGACATTGACATTACGGTCCGTCACCTGCCTGTGGTCTGGGCAACCTGGCTGGGGGTCATCTGATGTGGCAGGCCTTGCAGTCCTCTACATGGTGTATATGATATTGATCAGGTGTGTGTGATGCAGATGGTGCCCGGCCCAGCCCCCGGATATGTTGTCTCCTGTTTACCTTGATGCATCCTGCTGGTCTTCTGGTTTTCAGTGATTATACATAGGCAGATTTTAGCGGTCAGCAGGGGGAATATATATATTTTTTTTTCGTGCAAGGTTTGTTCACTTGTCAAGGCTTGACACACACAGACTTGTTGCTATCCTCCCTATGTTGTGTGTGAGGGAGGACTGCCTCTCATCTGGGGGGTCGGAGTGAGGCACAAGTCCTCACCCGAGGTTCTCACCTGTAACCTCGTCTGTTTCTGTGACGATAGATTCCGGAGGAAACTGATAGATGATTCGTGAGGCGGGTGTGTGGAAGGCACGGATGACAGGCGATGCTGTAGACAGATGACCTGGGCAGAACCCACGACGGTACGACCCTTCTGTATCATCACCATGACCTGACCTTTGACATGACCACTTGAAGAGTGAGGTCATTATACCCAGTGGTCGCACGGCGGTGGAAGTCATTTCATGACATGTTCTGGTGATTAATGTTAGGATCGAGAAGAGACAATTTATGATTCTGATGACAATACATGGCAGTATAGGGTTGTTGATGCCTCGCGTCTTAACTACATAACTGCGGGTCAAGCATCGTTCAGGGCACGTCTTGTTTCCTCCCACAATGTTTCACTACGAGTGACCAGTAGTTTGTGTTTGTGTATTACCAGATCACATCGTTAGATAATGCTACGTATATCCTGTAGTAACTTACTACTGAGAACCAGGTGGTGGTAAGAGTTACAGGCGAGTATATAACTTTAGTTAGCCTCTGCTGTGCTACCCCTCATGTGGACACAGATACAAGATTACAGCTATATTTTTTCCATCCCTAGGCTTCGCATCGTCTGTACCAGAAGGTCGGTCAGGGAGCATCACTGTAACTATGTTACGTCTCATCCTATGTGTGTTTGTTCTTAGTGCTAAAACGGATACAGTCTTAGCTGCTGTAAACGTTTTCTGATACAGTCTTAGCTGCTGTAACCGTTTTCTGATACAGTCTTAGCTGCTGTAAACATTTTTTGATACAGTCTTAGCTGCCGTAAACGTTTTCTGATACAGTCTTAGCTGCTGTAACCGTTTTCTAATACAGTCTTAGCTGCTGTAAACATTTTTTGATACAGACTTAGCTGCTGTAAACGTTTTCTGATACAGTCTTAGCTGTTGTAAACGTTTTCTGATACAGTCTTAGTTGCTGTTACCGTTTTCAAATGATTTTAAGGTTGAAGTTTACGTGGAAAGCTAGGTTAGATATGGGTCACACGAAGTGTTTGTAGTATAAGAGCATAGATACGGGTCACATAAAGTGTTTGTAGTATAACACTAAGCTAGGTTAGATACGGGTCGAAGTATGATGCATGACCGGCTGACGAATACATTGTGGAACCATGATTATAATCGCTGAGCCAGAGGGACAGATGATATAGAACCCCTTTAAACATGTCCTTCCATCCTGGCACATAGTTGACGCACAGATCCCTCGTCAGTTCGTAGGATGGACTGAGTGAGGTGTGCGTCGTGTGTGTGTGTAGTGTGTTTGTGTGTGTGTGTGTGTGGCGACAGTGGAGTTTAGGACACTTGTTATGACTGGCCTCCAGCAGATAACCTCGTCGTAAACCAAGTCGTTTTCTCGTATCTTCCTCAACCATGTACTTCCCGACCAGACGCGTGAAGTTCCTCCCTGTGGAAGTGAATATCGGGGTTGTGTGTGTGTTTGTGTGTGTGTGTGTGTGTGGTTGGGTTGGTCGGGACGCCACCACCTCGCCATAAGAGGACTACAGGATGCTTAGAGCCGTGGCAGGGCCAGGAGGAGGAAGGAGAGAGGGAGGGAGGACAACAGGGGGTGTTTACCCGGCCCCCTTACGCAACCCGGGTGCTCCCTGCTGAGCTGCCTGCCCTCACCTTGTCCTTGTGTACTGGTGTGAGCACAGCTGTTGCTCGGCCGGCCCAGCCCCCTCACACACTCATCTCTGGGGAAGCGGATTCTGGTTTGGGTGAAGTTGCTCTCCGGGAAGTAATAGTCATATACAGATTTTCCTCTGAAAGCAACAGAGAATGGTGTGTGTGTGTGTGTGTGTGTGTGTGTGTGTGTGTGTGTGTGTGTGTGTGTGTGTGTGTGATGATCCCGTGGTGGTGGTGTGCCCTTGGCCCGGGCCAGCAGGAGGCAGGGAGGGAGGGAGCATGTGACCTGGTGGTGGGGAGGACAGGTCTGGCTGCCTCACACTCGCCATTATCAACATCCCCCGCCCCACGAGACCTGCAAGTGCACGTGTCGTCACGGCAGATACTGCGCATCCCAGCGTGGTGTACGTCATGCACTGCGCATTCAAGCATGGTGTACGTCAGATGCTGCGCATCCCATCGTGATGTACGTCAGATACTGCGCATCCCATCACGATATTCGTCAGATGCTGCGCATCCCATCATGATGTACGGCAGATGCTGCGCATCCCAGCGTGGTGTATTTCAGTGCTGCGCATCCCATCATGGTGTACGTCAGAGACTGTACATCCCAGCGTGGTGTACTTCAGATACTGCGGATTCCAGCGTGATGTACATCATGCACTGCGCATCGCAGCGTGGTGTACGTCTGCTACGTTAAAAGATAAATGTCTGATTTGCTGCAATTTTGAATTTAAGATATTTTACGTAACGTGTTTGCGATCCTGGTCAGGGGAAGGAAGAGATAAAACGTTGATTACTGGGTGGGTTAGTCGTGTGTGAGGACAGGTGTGTTGGGGTAGGACAGGTGTGTTGGGGCAGGACAGGTGTGTTGGGGTAGGACAGGTGTGTTAGGGTAGGACAGGTGTGTTGGGGCAGGACAGGTGTGTTGGGGTAGGACAGGTGTGTTGGGGCAGGACAGGTGTGTTAGGGTAGGACAGGTGTGTTGGGGCAGGACAGGTGTGTTGGGGTAGGACAGGTGTGTTGGGGCAGGACAGGTGTGTTAGGGTAAGACAGGTGGTGGCAGGTGTTCTTCCTGGGTCAAGGTGTGTGAGTCAGAGCATGACCCCGTCACCTGCCAGGACCAGAGAGGCCACCTGACCTCTCCCCCACCACCACCACCAGTCACGCCACACACACACACACACACACACACACACGTACGTGTGCCATGACCTTCACTGTCGGCGGCCGCCAGCCACACTTCCTTACCGTGCACTTTACTGTCACTACTGAAGGTGTGGTTGAGTGCCTCTGCCTCCTCCCTCTCCTCCCTGGTGGTCAACCCTGTGCCTCACCCCAGCTGGGGTCGGGCGAGAGGCATCCTCCCCACACACCGAGCGGCCGGTGTCACACATACGATGATAACTTTATAGGGAATTCCTCTATATTAGCCAAGATGACGTTAATGACATCCCCCGCTGCATCTGATTCGTGTTACCTGTGTTGTGTTGACCATGAGTGTCATGACGTCTTAATGGCATTTCCCCCAGACGACGTAGAAGGCTTGTTACAGATGCCGGGGGATGATGTGTTGGATCAAGTCATGATCATTTTGATCTCCTTATCTTTTACTGTGTGAGGTTTCTAGAGCCGTATTTACGTGGGGCATCGCCACACCCTGCTGGTGCAGGTGATAAGGGATGGATGAACAGCTGGGTTGACTGTGGACCGAGTGCCGCTACCAGGATTCGAACCTAGGCACTCGACCGTGGGCGGCCCGCGAATGCGTCACGGTCTGGAACGCTAAAAGCCACACTAGTACTTCGTACTGATGATGATATGTGGGACTGACTCTATCATATCTGGGAGGAAAGCTAAGGTGGTTAATAGTGTTAAGGATAAAGAGGAAGAGTTTCAAATTCCATCCTGAACTAAGATTTATAAATTCCATCTCTGATGATAAATGATAAATGAATGGAAAGTTTGGAAAGTGGGTGTTAGGTAGAACCATGTTGACATTAAGGCTGGACACACGAGTGTTAAATTTCAAACTTTTATCAGATATGATTTTATATATTTTTACCCATGTCTGCTCTGACCACCTTCTGTTTGCCCGCTCAAGTCCAGAAGTTGAACTATATTTTTATAGGTTTTTAAAAACAAATTTTAACTGCTGCATTTTGTGAATCTCTCACGTTCTGTTCATTGGTACATCTGTACACCTGTTGAAACTAGTTGAATGGTACTTCTGTTCACCTGTCTTATTAAGGCCAAGTTTTGAACATTAATTTTTGTAAGTGTATCAGACCAATTGACTTGCACTCCTCTACACGTGCTTAGACCACTTCCTGACTCGTACGTTTGCAAGTCTGTCAGTCACAGATAGTGAATATTGTTTATTTGAACATGTCCAGAGGAAGTATTGGCCGGTACTTTGTGAACCTGTCATGCCCGTGTGTTGAACGGTACAACAATGTACACCAGGTTTTGAACTGCGCTGTGGTAGATCTGTAATCACCAGAGGGTTAAACAATGGTTGTGTAAGCATGTTCACTCCCTCTGTTCAACAGTGTATTTTGAGCCTCGGTAAAGTAAGTGTTCGCCAGGATTGTCACTTTGAAGACCTGGGAAGGCCAGACGTTATAGTGTGCTTAATTCTGTCATTTGTAAGCAAGAGAGAGAGAGAGAGAGTCTCTCATTAGGAATGCAGCTCATCCTTCTAAAAGTGGGCGACCGTTCTGGACGTGTTATACATTGTAAAAAAAAGTTAACTGGTTTTGAAAAAGTTGTTGAAAAATCGTATCCATAGCTTAAAGCTTGGTATTTTATTGGATTCTATCTCAAATTTCTAACTAACTACTTTAATCAGAATGATAATTTAGTGTGTGACGTTTAGGGAAAGAATTGGTTGATTACCTAGACGAATAGAAATGTAATTTTGGAATGTAATTAACAATGACTGGATCGTTTATCATGAGGAAAATGCAGCGTTTCATGAGTCAGGTTCTTCCAGGCAAGGTTATGTGGTGACGGGACTACTTATATTGCTCTACGTAGACCGAGTTCTTGTTGTGTTGGGAAGATGGACTCATGTTTGTGGCATGAGCAACACTGGGAGGTTCGAGGAAAGATGGGACGACGGGCCAACACAACATTGATGTCAGTTGTATGAGTTAGTAGAGTGTGTCTGGGGCGAGGGCTTGTGTGAGCAGGAGCCGATCATGTTAGTGGCGTGCAGGGAGGGAGGAAGGGAGGGTGGCGCTCTTGCTCACCCACTCATCTGTCCATGTACGTACGTAGTGTGACGGTGCCCGAGATGATGTCTTGGAGCCCATCCTGTGTGGGGGTGGTCGCGTCCACATGAGGCCAGACAGTGTGCACGAGGCCATTGTTAATTCACTACATTATCTCCTCCAGCTGGTGTGGCACTGTTGTCTTCTCATTAACTGTGATGGAGAACGTTCAGTTGTCCTCATTGTCTTGTTTATGGAAGGTGCTCTGTAAAATTGTTTTTCAGTGCCATGAGAACTCCTTTATTATCTTCATTATTTGTCATGTTAAATGCTTTATAAATTCATTTTTTGTTTTTCAGTGCCATGGGAACTCCTTTATTATCTTCATTAAATTGTCCTCGTGTTAAATGCTTTATGAATTAATCTTTTCCGTGAAAGATGATACTAGAGATTAGGTTTATGTTACAGCAAAACTATGAATTTAACTTTCATTTTATTTTCCAAGGACAGATGTTATTTGAACTTTCACAGACTTGCTCGTCAAAGACTATGTGATATACAGGAAAGTAAGTGTGGGTCAGGGTCGGGTCAGGCCAGGTGTTAGCTTGACCACCACGACGGCATAACGTCACCACGCACGCGTGTGCATGCACAGGGAAGGTTTATCCAGCCAGGAAACACGGGACGGTACACCTGCCTTGTGACCATGTTTCCTGCTCAAGATAGTGAGGTGTTTTCTCCCTCTCTGTGTGTAGTTAACCCCGGAAACACGACGGCTTTGATAGCCATGACCCCTATTGTGGGTCACGTCACGAGTCAGGTCATGATTGAGGCAAGGGTCAAGATGTGGGTCAGTAATATCGTGGTGTGTGAGGCGTAGCGTGACCGGCCAGATGTCGTGGTGGTTGTAAGTGAAGGTCAGGTCCTCCAGCCGACCATATCTGAGGCTAACGTGTCCAGCCACCCAGTCTGTGTGGGGTGAGACCCCACCCCTGGCGACTCCGCCAGTGTGGGGGCGAGTTTGTGGATTATTAAGGCTTTATTGATGTAGATCTGATGTAGATGTCTGTAGGAGTGTGGGAGAAGGGCGTATAAATTGGTGTAGAAGGGGGGCGAGCCTGGAGCTCACAGTAAGTCAATGTTAGGAGGGTGTCAGGTTGGACCGAGCGGTTCTCGTGGACCCAGACGGTGCTCGGCCCGTCGGAGGAGAAGGGAACAATATTACTGGTATTGATGATACAGTAGTGGTATATACTTGTGTGTCAGTTGTTGGTCATATGTGTGTGTCACCTGGAGGTGGTAGTTCTGGTTGTGACGGTTCGTAGTGCCAGGTACGAGGGTCGCTACCCTGGGCCGTGGTTCTCATGGCATCACTTGATGTCTCAACCCAGGCAGACGTATTCTCCGCTGAACAGTCCTATGGTTGACGATTTCTTTCCCATGTTTTATTTAATTATTTTTATACCCAATCGTTTTGACGCCATATTGTCTCTTGTCTGTTTTATTCCCATAATTTTGTAATTTTTATTGCCTTGTGTCCACGCGAGTTGTAAACTAATTGAGATGTCTTTATTTAAGTCTGGCATGTACGCACCACATCATACAAGTCCACCGTTCGACACAGGTAATGAGGCGAGGTGTTGAGGTAATGCCGTATTTATATTATTAAAACTACCTGCTCTACAGTGTTGCCGGTATTATAAATTATTTAAATCCATGTCACTATAAAACATGGATCTAAAAGTGGATGTCATACGTGTAAGATGACGCAGTGTATCGTTACTGGGTCGAATTTACAGACACAAAGTCCTCAAGTTATCTATAAATGTGCAAACATTTTGCCCAAACTTCACTTGCAGACTTGGTTCTTAGAGGTGTGTGTGTGTTGGGTGTGTGCTCTTGTTCCTCGCTCTCTGGTAAGCTCCGGGATGTATTTTGACATCCCAGAGGAACTGAAGAAGGAGCTGGGAGTTTCTTGAGCAGAGTTCCAGCTCCTGGGGGATATGGCTCAGATGTTGGAGGGGTTGGTTGAACACGTCGGTCTGTGTGGCCCTGGTTGAGAATGTGTTTCTCAGGCTGAATTTAGCATTTTACCTCAATGCTTCAAACCAAATATATGTATGATGTATAGCATTTTACACGGGTTATACTGTGGTGATATAACGAGGTTTTACCCGGATTTTACTGTGCCTGTATAACTAGGTTTTACACGGGTTATACTGTGCCTGTATAACTAGGTTTTACACGGGTTATACTGTGCCTATATAACTAGGTTGTACACGGGTTTTATTGTGCCTATATAACTAGGTTGTACACGGGTTTTATTGTGCATGAATAACTAGGTTGTACACGGGTTATACTGTGCCTATATAACTAGGTTGTACACGGGTTTTATTGTGCCTATATAACTAGGTTGTACACGGGTTTTATTGTGCATGTATAACTAGGTTGTACACGGGTTATACTGTGCCTATATAACTAGGTTGTACACGGGTTTTATTGTGCCTATATAACTAGGTTGTACACGGGTTTTATTGTGCATGTATAACTAGGTTGTACTCGGGTTATACTGTGCCTATATAACTAGGTTGTACACGGGTTTTATTGTGCCTATATAACTAGGTTGTACACGGGTTTTATTGTGCATGTATAACTAGGTTGTACACGGGTTATACTGTGCCTATATAACTAGGTTGTACACGGGTTTTATTGTGCCTATATAACTAGGTTGTACACGGGTTTTATTGTGCATGTATAACTAGGTTGTACACGGGTTATACTGTGCCTATGTAACTAGGTTGTACACGGGTTTTATTGTGCTGAGATAACTAGGTTGTACACGGGTTTTATTGTGCCTATATAACTAGGTTGTATACGGGTTATACTGTGCCTATATAACTAGGTTGTACACGGGTTATACTGTGCCTATATAACTAGGTTGTACACGGGTTATACTGTGCCTATGTAACTAGGTTGTACACGGGTTTTATTGTGCTGAGATAACTAGGTTGTACACGGGTTTTATTGTGCCTATATAACTAGGTTGTATACGGGTTATACTGTGCCTATATAACTAGGTTGTACACGGGTTATACTGTGCCTATATAACTAGGTTGTACACGGGTTTTATTGTGCTGAGATAACTAGTTTGTTCAATAATATAAACCAGTGAGGTTTAGGAGACGTATAGTTTCCTTGCGGTTGACCTCCGAGGTCATGTGACCCGAGAGATGAATGAGGCTAAGGCCAAGCTGCTGAGGAGGGTCGTTGGTCCTCTAAGCTGTTAGAAGCAGCAGCGTGCAGGCCCCTGGCAGCCAGCATGGTCTGCTGGGTCAGGTTCACTACGTGTTCACTTATCTACACAGCCTTCCTACGTTTTGTGTGTCTTAAGCTGTGGATCCCACAGTGTGTCTGGTGAGCACAGAGGAAATGTATGATGAATTATGGCGCCTGGATGTATTATCTGTCTGTTTGTGTACCTTAAATGTTTGAGGGGTAAACAGACAGTCTTCCATGGCCGCAGTGCCGGTAGGGGATGATGTACGCGTGTAGGAGGGTAGTGAGTGTGTCTTCCCGTAAGTGTGACACGGATCACATGTGGTGTGGGCTTGGTATAGTGATGATGATACAGTAGGGTATGATGTACGAGTGTAGGAAGGTAGTGAGCGTGTCTTTCCGTCAGTGTGACATAGATCACATGTGGTGTGGGCTTGGTATAGTGATGATGATACAGTAGGGTATGATGTACGAGTGTAGGAAGGTAGTGAGCGTGTCTTCCCGTCAGTGTGACATAGATCACATGTGGTGTGGGCTTGGTATAGTGATGATGATACAGTAGGGTATGATGTACGAGTGTAGGAAGGTAGTGAGCGTGTCTTCCCGTCAGTGTGACATAGATCACATGTGGTGTGGGCTTGGTATAGTGATGATGATACAGTAGGGTATGATGTACGAGTGTAGGAAGGTAGTGAGCGTGTCTTCCCGTCAGTGTGACACGGATCACATGTGGTGTGGGCTTGGTATAGTGATGATGATATAGTCGCTCCCAGTGATTCATATCCGTCACAGAGGCAGTGCGCCGCGTGATTGTACCAAGGCGACGACACTTGACAACCTTAGGCACTTGCGAGGTAGCGCAGGGAAACAAAAGACGAAACAATGGCCCAACCCACCCACATACACATGTATATACATACAAGCCCACACACGCACATATACATACCTATACATCTCAACGTATACATGCATGTACATATATGTACACATGCACATATTCATACTTGCTGCCTTCATCCATTCTCGTCACCACCCCGCCAAACATGAAATGGCACCCCCCCCCCCCCCCCGCGCACACACACACACACACACACATATATATATATATATATATATATATATATATATATATATATATATATATATATATATATATATATATATATATTTTTTTTTTTTTTTTTTTTTTTTTAAACTATTCGCCATTTCCCGCAATAGCGAGGTAGCGCTAAGAACAGAGGACTGGGCCTTTTTTGGAATATCCTCACCTGGCCCCCCTCTGTTCCCTCTTTTGGAAAATTTAAAAAAAAAACGAGAGGGGAGGAATTCCAGCCCCCCGCTCCCTCCCCTTTTAGTCGCCTTCTACGACACGCAGGGAATACGTGGGAAGTATTCTTAAACCCCTATCCCCAGGGATAATATATATATATATATATATATATATATATATATATATATATATATATATATATATATAGATAATATGTGTGTGAGTGTGTGTGATAGATATATATATATATATATATATATATATATATATATATATATATATATATATATATATATATATATATATAGAGAGAGAGAGAGAGAGAGAGAGAGAGAGAGAGAGAGAGAGAGAGAGAGAGAGTTTGATAACCCAGTGGGAAAAACTGAAACATTCTCATATTTTGTAAGTGAAATCCAGTTGTTGTTGTTGTTGATGGTTTTACCAGAAGATGAAACAGTATTGTTTCAACTGTGAATCTCCATCCTCCGTTTTATGTATTTTGTATTACGTTAGAAATAACGAGAGAGAGAAAAAAGAAGGAAAAACGAGTGAGAATATTACACTAGCATTTCGCTCTGCCGGTGTGGCAAAAAAACGCTTAAGCTTGACGGAAAAAAAAAGGAAGAATGAATTCACGGCATTGCATTCGGTCGGTCCGGTAAACTCACCAGTTTTACCAACCATTATATTTTTGTGATGAGTTTCTTTCATGGTAACTAAAGTTATTAACCTCGGGCGGGAGCAAGGCGGTACGACCCATGACCACGACGGTACAACCCCTGACTATGGTGGTACGACCCCTGGAGATGACGGTGCGACCCTTGACCACGACGATACGACCCCTGACTATGGTGGTACGACCCCTGGAGATGACGGTACGACCCTTGACCACGACGGCACGACCCCATATGGAGCTGATGACGGTGATACGACCCTTGAGGATGATAGTCTATTCGTAGACCTGACCAGACAGGATCAGGTCTTAAGGCCAGGCCATCGTCTCCCCGGTGGTCGTAGCGTTGTGTACTGAAGGAGGTGAACTGTCATTCTGCCATGTAACGAATTACTCTATGGCGTACATATATAGCAGGAGGTGTTTACGTCAGTGTGGGGGCCACTGGTAACCTTACGTCTTGTGGACGTGCAGGGATACGGGCTGAGGAACTCCACCTTGTGTGGACGTGCAGGGATACGAGCTGAGGAACTCCACCTCGTGTGGACGTGCAGGGATACGGGCTGAGGAACTCCACCTTGTGTGGACGTGCAGGGATACGGGCTGAGGAACTCCACCTTGTGTGGACGTGCAGGGATACGGGCTGAGGAACTCCACCTTGTGTGGACGTGCAGGGATACGGGCTGAGGAACTCCACCTTGTGTGGACGTGCAGGGATACGGGCTGAGGAACTCCACCTTGTGTGGACGTGCAGGGATACGGGCTGAGGAACTCCACCTTGTGTGGACGTGCAGGGATACGAGCTGAGGAACTCCACCTTGTGTGGACGTGCAGGGATACGAGCTGAGGAACTCCACCTTGTGTGGACGTGCAGGGATACGGGCTGAGGAACTCCACCTTGTGTGGACGTGCAGGGATACGAGCTGAGGAACTCCACCTTGTGTATGCCTTGCGTCCAGTTCCACGCTCCTCCTCCCCCGCCACAAGCTGGACTCTGGTGTTGGTTATAGGGAGGTGTACACTGTTCTTGTGTGTGTGTGTGTGTGTGTGTGTGTGTGTGTGTGTGTGTGTGTGTGTGTGTGTGGAGGCATCGTGCTGCAGGATCTTGTAGCTCAGTTAAGGACACACTATCTTGCCAAATTAATTACACCCTTATAGTGTATTTACTTTGAAACTTTTGATGTTTTAAGTGTAGACGTGAATTGCTGGAGTTAGATAGACTGTGGTATGATTGCTGGCTGAGTTGGACCTACATTTTGTTAGGGGTATAGTAGTCGTTGTGTTTGTTGGTTTGCTTTGTGTGTGTGTGTGTGTGTGTGTGTGTGTGTGTGTGTGTGTGTGTGTGTGTGTGTGTGTGTGTGTGTGTGACCCAGTGTATGTGTATAACCATAAGCCGACCTTCCCAGTCATACTTATTGTTGGCGAGATGAACTTTGTGAGGTACAGCCGGTCGTTTGTCACTGTTCTATCTGTCTCATACAGGCTTCTCTCTTCCTCCTGTCTCATACAGGCTTCTCTCTTCCTCCTGTCTCATACAGGCTTCTCTCTTCTCCTGTCTCATACAGGCTTCTCTTCCTCCCATCTCATCCAGGCTTCTCTCTTCCTCCTGTCTCATACAGTCGTCTCTTCCTCCCATCTCATCCAGGCATCTCTCTTCCTCCTGTCTCATACAGTCTTCTCTTCCTCCTATCTCATCCAGGCTTCTCTCTGTCTCATACAAGCACCATCATGAGAATAACTTAATCCTGTCTAACACATGATGCAACTGTGTAACGCTGTCTACCCCTGTCTCGTGTGGCACCGGTGGCACTGTGTCTCATGAACCAACCGTCATGTTGCTCGCCCGAGTGAGTGGTGAGGCACGCGGCCTGGGAACCCACCTGTTGCTGGTGACACCGAGCGAGCGAGGCCAGCGCGGAGGTCACTCCTCCCTTGCTCGACCGCCCAGCCCTTCACCAGAGAGCCGTGTGCCTCCCTCCCATGGTTTGCACCGTGAGGTTGATGTGGCTACTACAGAACCGGGTTGGTGTTCTTGCAGAACAGAGAAAGGTACAGTCGGAAGCCACGGTGGTACGAGACGAGATCAGTGGCCGAAATAACACCTGTAGAACAGACGGAGAACAGCAACACCGCTTTGTGTACAGAGAGGGGTGGTTGAAGTGAGGTGGTTTCAGGAGAACTGAGGAGACTGTGTATTAGTATCACCAGATCAGAAGGCATTGCCGCCAGGGGCCCTCTGTGTTACCATCTCAGCAGTAATAGTAACTTAATACCAAGGCACTCGTACAGCAAGGGTTCCACTGCCGTATATCTGTAGCGAGTTCACCACAACCCGGCGAGTAAGCCAAGTGTGCTGCAACACTCTTGTTGGAACGCTCCTGAGCACCACTTATTTTTTTTTTTTTATGTTAGTTGAGACGGCACGGGCACCTGAGGCCTAAATCAAAGCCATCCTATTAACGATGGTATTGCAATGGAATGTATTAAAAAGGGGGTGACTGTGTTGTTGACTGGTTGGTAAGGTTATTCAGTGTATGTATGGCTCATGGTGAGGTGCCTGATGATTGGGGGAATGCATGCATAGTGCCATTGTACAAAGGCATAGGGAATAAAGGTGAGTGTTCAAATTACAGAGGTATAAGTTTGCTGAGTATTCCTGGGAAATATTACGGGAGGGTATTGATAGAGAGGGTGAAGGCATGTACAGAGCATCAGATTGGGGAAGAGCAGTGTGGATTCAGAAGTGGTAGAGGATACGTGGATCAGGTGTTTGCTTTGAAGAATGTATGTGAGAAATACATAGAGAAACAGATGGATTTGTATGTAGTATTTATGGATCTGGAAAAGGCATATGATAGAGTTGATAGAGATGCTCTGTGGAAGGTATTAAGAATATATGGCGTGGGAGGCAAATTGTTAAAAGCAGTGAAAAGTTTTTATCGAGGATGTAAGGCCTGTGTACGTGTAGGAAGAGAGGAAAGTGATTGGATCCCAGTGAATGTTTGTTTGCGGCAGGGGTGCGTGATGTCTCCATGGTTGTTTAATTTGTTTATGGATGGAGTTTTTTAGGGAGATGAATGCAAGAGTTTTTGAGAGAGGGGCAAGTATGCAGTCTGTTGTGGATGAGAGAGCTTGGGAAGTGAGTCATTTGTTGTTCGCTGATGATACAGCGCTGGTGGCTGATTCGGGTGAGAAACTGCAGAAGCAGGTGACTGAGTTTGATAAAGTGTGTGAGAGAAGAAAGCTGAGAGTAAATGTGAATAAGAGCAAGGTTATAAGGTTCAGTAGGGTTGAGGGACAATTCAGTTGGGAGGTAAGTTTGAATGGAGAAAAACTGGAGGAAGTGATGTGTTTTAGATATCTGAAAGTGGATTTAGCAGCGGATGAAACCATGGAAGAGGAAGTGAGTCACAGGGTGGGGGAGGGGGCGAAGGTTCTGAAAGCGTTGAAGAATGTGTGGAAGACCAAATTGGAGGTGGAAAGATGGAGTGAAAAAGATTTTGAGCGATCGGGGCTTGAACATAGAGGAGGGTGAAAGGCGTGCAAGGAATAGAGTGAATTGATCGACGTGCTGTCAATGGATTGAACCAAGGCATGTGAAGCGTCTGGGGTAAACCATGGAAAGTTTTGTGGGACCTGGATGTGGAAAGGGAGCTGTGGTTTCGATGCATTACACATGACAGCTAGAGACTGAGTGTGAACGAATGTGGCCTTTGTTGTCTTTTCTTAGCGCTATCTCGCACGCGGGGGGTGGCGGGTGCCATTTTATGTGTGGCGGGATGGCGACGGGAATGGATGAAGGCAGCAAGTATGAACATGCACATGTGCATATTTGTATATGTCTGTGTATGTATATGTATGTATGTATAAGTTGAAATGTATAGGTATGTATATGTGCGTGTGTGGGCGTTTATGTATATAGATGTGTATGTGGGTGGGTTGGGCCATTCTTTCGTCTGTTTCCTTGTGCTACCTCGCTAACGCGGGAGACAACGACTAAGTATAATGAATGAATAATATATATATATATATATATATATTTTTTTTTTTTTTTTTTTTTTTTTTATACTTTGTCGCTGTCTCCCGCGTTTGCGAGGTAGCGCAAGGAAACAGACGAAAGAAATGGCCCAACCCCCCCCCCCCCCCCATACACATGTACATACGTCCACACACGCAAATATACATACCTACACAGCTTTCCATGGTTTACCCCAGACGCTTCACATGCCTTGATTCAATCCACTGACAGCACGTCAACCCCTGTATACCACATCGCTCCAATTCACTCTATTCCTTGCCCTCCTTTCACCCTCCTGCATGTTCAGGCCCCGATCACACAAAATCTTTTTCACTCCATCTTTCCACCTCCAATTTGGTCTCCCTCTTCTCCTCGTTCCCTCCACCTCCGACACATATATCCTCTTGGTCAATCTTTCCTCACTCATTCTCTCCATGTGCCCAAACCATTTCAAAACACCCTCTTCTGCTCTCTCAACCACGCTCTTTTTATTTCCACACATCTCTCTTACCCTTACGTTACTCACTCGCTCAAACCACCTCACACCACACATTGTCCTCAAACATCTCATTTCCAGCACATCCATCCTTCTGCGCACATCTCTATCCATAGCCCACGCCTCGCAACCATACAACATTGTTGGAACCACTATTCCTTCAAACATACCCATTTTTGCTTTCCGAGATAATGTTCTCGACTTCCACACATTTTTCAAGGCTCCCAAAATTTTCGCCCCCTCCCCCACCCTATGATCCACTTCCGCTTCCATGGTTCCATCCGCTGACAGATCCACTCCCAGATATCTAAAACACTTCACTTCCTCCAGTTTTTCTCCATTCAAACTCACCTCCCAATTGACTTGACCCTCACCCCTATATATATATATATAATATATATATATATATATATATATATATATATATATATATATATATATATATATATATATCCTGAGCCAGGTACCCATTTTATTGACCTCGGGGTGGATGGAGAGGTGGGTTGACTGAGGACCGACTGCCGTGACCAGGATTCCAACCCATGCGTTCGACCCTGGGCGGCCCGTGAATGCGTCACGGTCAAGTAACGCTCACCGCTACACCATGGGAGTGGTGATACAATGGCCCGCGAGTTTTGACTGACCATCCAAGGTCTGGTCAAAAAGGCCCCGCCCCGTCGTACATAAGGGTCGTACCGTCTTGCTTAAGTAAGGACGAGGCCCCGTCGTACATAAGGGTCGTACCGTCTTGCTTGAGTAAGGACGAGGCCCCGTCGTACATAAGGGTCGTACCGTCTTGCTTGAGTAAGGACGAGGCCCCGTCGTACATAAGGGTCGTACCGTCTTGCTTGAGTAAGGACGAGGCCCCGTCGTACATAAGGGTCGTACCGTCTTGCTTGAGTAAGGACGAGGCCCCGTCGTACATAAGGGTCGTACCGTCTTGCTTGAGTAAGGACGAGGCCCCGTCGTACATAAGGGTCGTACCGTCTTGCTTGAGTAAGAACGAGGCCCCGTCGTACATAAGGGTCGTACCGTCTTGCTTGAGTAAGGACGAGGCCCCGTCGTACATAAGGGTCGTACCGTCTTGCTTAAGTAAGCACGAGGCCCCGTCGCACATAAGGGTCGTACCGTCATGCTTAAGTAAAGTCGTTAAGTCGTTATTTCCTGCTGGGTATATTAGTACGGTGGGACACTCGACATGGAATTGCGAGGCCTGGGTCATCCATACGTCGGCTGGGGAACTACCAAACCAAGTCAGTCGCGCCCACTGTCCTGGGTTTACTGATGGTAAGTGGAATTTTTTTTTTTCTATTATGGTAATTAATGATGAGAAGGAAAGAGCCGTTGTGAACAGAGCGGGAAATGGTGGGGAAAGTCAGTGTGTGCGGAGTTGATTGGTTCTGTAATGAGATATTAATTACTCGTGATATTCACGAGTCTGTTTCACCTGGTGGACGGTCCCCAGGCGAAGCTGATGACGAGTGGTGGAGATGTGGTGGATTAGTTATAGATACGTGGTACGTGTATGTATCATAAATACGTGGTACGTGTATGTATCAGATTATAGATACGTGGTACGTGTATGTATCATAGATACGTGGTACGTGTATGTATCAGATTATAGATACGTGGTACGTGTATGTATCATAGATACGTGGTACGTGTATGTATCAGATTATAGATACGTGGTACGTGTATGTATCAGATTATAGATACGTGGTACGTGTATGTATCATAGATACGTGGTACGTGTATGTATCAGATTATAGATACGTGGTACGTGTATGTATCATAGATACGTGGTACGTGTATGTATCAGATTATAGATACGTGGTACGTGTATGTATCAGATTATAGATACGTGGTACGTGTATGTATCAGATTATAGATACGTGGTACGTGTATGTATCAGATTATAGATACGTGGTAAATGTATGTATCAGATTATAGATACGTGGTAAATGTATGTATCAGATTATAGATACGTGGTAAATGTATGTATCAGATTATAGATACGTGGTACGTGTATGTATCAGATTATAGATACGTGGTACGTGTATGTATCATAGATACGTGGTACGTGTATGTATCATTATACATACGTGGTACGTGTATGTATCAGATTATAGATACGTGGTACGTGTATGTATCAGATTATAGATATGTGGTACGTGTATGTATCAGATTATAGATACGTGGTACGTGTATGTATCAGATTATAGAACGTGGTAAATGTATGTATCAGATTATAGATACGTGGTAAATGTATGTATCAGATTATAGATACGTGGTACGTGTATGTATCAGATTATAGATACGTGGTACGTGTATGTATCAGATTATAGATACGTGGTAAATGTATGTATCAGATTATAGATACGTGGTAAATGTATGTATCAGATTATAGATACGTGGTACGTGTATGTATCAGATTATAGATACGTGGTACGTGTATGTATCAGATTATAGATACGTGGTACGTGTATGTATCATAGATACGTGGTACGTGTATGTATCAGATTATAGATACGTGGTACGTGTATGTATCAGATTATAGATACGTGGTACGTGTATGTATCAGATTATAGATACGTGGTAAATGTATGTATCAGATTATAGATACGTGGTAAATGTATGTATCAGATTATAGATACGTGGTACGTGTATGTATCAGATTATAGATACGTGGTACGTGTATGTATCATAGATACGTGGTACGTGTATGTATCAGATTATAGATACGTGGTACGTGTATGTATCAGATTATAGATACGTGGTACGTGTATGTATCAGATTATAGATACGTGGTACGTGTATGTATCAGATTATAGATACATGGTACGTGTATGTATCAGATTATAGAACGTGGTAAATGTATGTATCAGATTATAGATACGTGGTAAATGTATGTATCAGATTATAGATACGTGGTACGTGTATGTATCAGATTATAGATACGTGGTACGTGTATGTATCAGATTATAGATACGTGGTACGTGTATGTATCAGATTATAGATACGTGGTAAATGTATGTATCAGATTATAGATACGTGGTACGTGTATGTATCAGATTATAGATACGTGGTACGTGTATGTATCAGATTATAGATACGTGGTAGATGTATGTATCAGATTATAGATACGTGGTACGTGTATGTATCAGATTATAGATATGTGGTACGTGTATGTATCAGATTATAGATACGTGGTACGTGTATGTATCAGATTATAGATACGTGGTACGTGTCTGTATCAGATTATAGATACGTGGTACGTGTATGTATCAGATTATAGATACGTGGTAACCGTATGTATCATATTAGTTATAGATACGTGGGCTTGTAGAGAAAAGTGTTTGTATGTTTGAAACACATCCAGGTGAACGGGTAGCAAACAGATGTTTTAGTTGGCCATCGTAACGTTCGAGTTCCCCCACGAGTGGAGAAGTCATTCCCTGTACAGTAGAATTTTGTCATCACAAATACATAATTGTACACACACACACACACACACACACACACACACACACACACACACATCTTTCTTCATATCCATATTGGTTGATGTAGTCGTTGGTTGAGCCTTACTCTGATGTTTGCTGTTGTAAATATGAACACAAAGCCAGCGTGGTGGCGGGGTGTGCCGGTTGTATAGTGTGTGGGGTGGCATTGTTCATCAGCCATTGTCCCTGGTAAAGGTATAGTCTGTCTTACCCACTGCCATGTATGTGTATCGTCTGGGCATGTCGACCCTTTAAGGGCCAGGCGCAAACGAGACTCTTATTATACCCAAGGGTCGTGCTCAAAGGTCGCACCGTCATGCTTAAGGGTCGCACCGTCGTGGTCAAGGGTCGTACCGTTGTGCTCAAGAGTCGTACCGTCATGCTCAAGGGTCGAACCGTCATGTTCAAGGATCGTACCGTTGTGGTCAAGGATCGTACTATCGTGGTCACGGGTCGTATCGTCGTGCTCAGGGGTCGTACCGTCGTGGTCAGGGGTCGCACCGTCGTGCTCAAGGGTCGTACCGTCGTACTCAAGGATCGTACCGTCGTGCTCAGGGGTCGTACTATCATGCTCAAGGATCGTACCGTCGTGCTCCAAGATCGTACCGTCGTGGTTAAGGGTCGTATCGTCGTGGTCAAGGGTCGTACCGTCGTGGCCAGAGATCGTACCGTCGTGGTCAAGGGTCGTACCGTCGTGGTTGAGCACGTCAGGTCTGCCATGATGTCATCAAGCATTGCGTCTGTGATTGTGAGCAGGACTTGCCCTCACGTGAGGCACCCCAATGTTGTAGTTGTAGTAGGAGTGTTGTGTGTTGTCATGTGAATAGGGTTGTGATGCAATCCCGTCCATTTGTTACGTGTTCAAATGACTGGTCGTTGACGAACACATCAGTTAGTGTTGACTGGTTGTTGACGAACACATCAGTTAGTGTTGACTGGTTGTTGACGAACACATCAGTTAGTGTGCTTCGTCCTCACCGCCACACATATGTGTGCTTCCTCCAGCCAGTCTGAAACGTGCCTCGTAAGCTGATGTTAGTTTCTGAAGTGGTTGTGAGGGTTGTGGTGGGTTGTAGTGTTAATGTTGCCCCCTAATACATGGAGTGGTTGTGAAGGTTGTGGTGGGTTGTAGTGTTAATGCTATCCCCAGTACATGAAGTGGTTGTGAGGGTTGTGGTAGGTTGTAGTGTTAATGTTACCCCTCAGTACATGAAGTGGTTGTGAGGGTTGTGGTGGGTTGTAGTGTTAATGTTACCCCTCAGTACATGAAGTGGTTGTGAGGGTTGTGGTGGGCTGTAGTGTTAATGTTACCCCTCAGTACATGAAGTGGTTGTGAGGGTTGTGGTGGGTTGTAGTGTTTATGCTATCCCTCAGTTCATGAAGTGGTTGTGAGGGTTGTGGTGGGTTGTAGTGTTTATGCTATCCCTCAGTTCATGAAGTGGTTGTGAGGGTTGTGGTGGGTTGTAGTGTTTATGCTATCCCTCAGTACATGAAGTGGTTGTGAGGGTTGTGGTGGGTTGTAGTGTTCATGCTACCCCTCAGTACATGAAGTGGTTGTGAGGGTTGTGGTGGGTTGTAGTGTTCATGCTACCCCTCAGTTCATGAAGTGGTTGTGAGGGTTGTGGTGGGTTGTAGTGTTCATGCTACCCCTCAGTACATGAAGTGGTTGTGAGGGTTGTGGTGGGTTGTAGTGTTTATGCTACCCCTCAGTACATGAAGTGGTTGTGAGGGTTGTGGTGGGTTGTAGTGTTTATGCTACCCCTCAGTACATGAAGTGGTTGTGAGGGTTGTGGTGGGTTGTAGTGTTTATGCTACCCCTCAGTACATGAAGTGGTTGTGAGGGTTGTGGTGGGTTGTAGTGTTCATGCTATCCCTCAGTACATGAAGTGGTTGTGAGGGTTGTGGTGGGTTGTAGTGTTAATGTTACCCCTCAGTACATGAAGTGGTTGTGAGGGTTGTGGTGAGTTGTAGTGTTCATGCTATCCCTCAGTACATGAAGTGGTTGTGAGGGTTGTGGTGGGGATGAAGTGACGTATAGCTTTAAGGTGAGGGAGTCGTGGCCCGGGAGGTGGTGAATTATTCGTAGGGTGAGGCTGGTGGGGTCTGACCTACTGTGGTTATAGCCTTCACGGGCTCTGATGTTCTGATCCTCCTCCACTTGTATTAAACGATCATACCATGTATTTCTCTCTCTAGATTTATGTATATATAGGTATATGAACGTGTATGTGCATATATGTAGATATGTGTATGTGAGTGGGTGCGTCTCTCTTCATATGTATGCTGGCGCGGGAAATGGCGTACAAGTAGTATATATATATATATATATATATATATATATATATATATATATATATATATATATATATATATATATATATATATATATATATCTTTCATACTATTCGCCATTCCCGCGTTAGCAAGGTAGCGTTAAGAACAGAGGACTGTGCATTTGAGGGAATATCCTCACCTGGACCCCTTCTCTGTTCCTTCTTTTGGAAAATAAAAAAAAAAAAAAAAAACGAGAGGGGAGGATTTCCAGCCACCCGCTCCCTCCCCTTTTAGTCGCCTTCTACGACACGCAGGGAATACGTGGGAAGTATATATATATATATATATATATATATATATATATATATATATATATATATATATATGGTCTGAAATGTTTGGCCTCTGGCGGAATTCAGTATTTACCATAGTTCAACATGTTTAGATTGCATGATATGAACTGGCATGCACATATCCATGAGTTAGGAGGATTTGCTATAATAATGATCATAATAATTATTATTATTGTTATTTATTATTATTATTATTATTATTATTATTATTATTATTATTATTATCATCATCATCATTATTATTGTTATTATTACTATTACTAGTATAAAGACTATATTCTTTTATTTGTAGTAGTAGATTCTGGCTCAGCGGTTCCCTGTCGTCTTGCTCGTGTGGAGATCTACCACACCTTCACCACCAACACTCCCTCCCTCACTACAACCACTCTCTCCCTGCCTGGCCACCACATCGTCCCTCTCCACCACCACATTATCCCTCACCGCCAACTTTCTATCCTTCCTCGACCACCACACCTTGAATGGCGAAATGGCATTGTTAAGTGGCATAACAATTCACCTCCGCCATATTCCTTCTTCATACCTCCCATATTGCCGACACATCTCTGCTTAGCAAAGAAATCTTTTCCCGAAAATATGTCACCCTCGCAGCCAGTAATATCTGTTTTGCTGAAGAAATGGATGGATATATATAATGGGCAGCTGTTTGTAGGGTTAGTCATCGTGCGGTTGGCAGTTTTCCTGGCGTATCCACTACAGACGGGATGGACAAACAGAACCGGTTTGGATGGTGATCATTATTATTTATCCCTGGGGATAGAGGAGAAAGAATACTTCCCACGTATTCCCTGCGTGTCGTAGAAGGCGACTAAAAGGGAAGGGAGCGGGGGGGCAGGAAATCCTCCCCTCTCGTTTTTAATTTTCCAAGCGAAGGGACAGAGAAGGGGGTTAAGAGGGGATTTTTCTCATTAAGGCTCAGTCATCCATTCTTGACGTTATTTCACCAGCGCGGGATATGGCGAATGTGGATAGAAAGATTATTATTATTATTATCAGCATTATTATTATTATTATTATTATTTTTATTATTATTATTATTATTATTATTATTATTATTATTATTATTATTATTATTATTTCCTTTAGAGTGAGAAGTTTCCTGACGAGACTTTACTCCATCTCCTCCATAGGCGGTTTATACAGCATATATATATATATATATATATATATATATATATATATATATATATATATATATATATATATATATATATATATATGTGTGTGTGTGTGTGTGTGTGTGTGTGTGTGTGTGTTGGTTGGTTGGTTAAGCGGTGTGGTGTGGTGTGGTGTTACTTGGCTGTGGAGGATGTGGTAGTGAGGGTGGCCACACAGGTTGCCAAGTGCCACAAGTTATGGGCTGTTGCTGGGCGTGAGGTAGTGGTGGTAGTAGACGTTACGGGGGACGACCCGTGCACGGTGAGGGTATGGTCGTGTGGTGGTGGTGTTGGTAGCTGGCGTAGGTCGTGTGACGGGACGTAGCAGCAGTGAGGGGCGAGGAATGCTGCTGCTGCTGCTGTTGGTGGTGCTGGTATCATCGTCGGTGAGTGAGCGGCGGTGCACGTCTTGGTGGGTGTGGCGATATCTGTGTTGTGTCCCGGTGGTGCTCATTGATTTACCTCAGGTGGGTCGCCCGCCCGCCCGAGCCGCAGCAAGACGGCAGGGGGAGGCGAGGTGGTTACGAACAGAAATTATGCCGGAGGGAAGAGACGGGCGGATCAGCCAGGAGACGTGCTCAGCCCTGGGGAGTGAGATGGGTGGCCCTAGGGAGTGAGATGGAGTCGCCCTGGGGAGTAAGATGGGTGGCCCTGGGGAGTGAGATGGGTGGCCCTAGGGAGTGAGATGGTGTGACCCTGGGGAGTAAGATTTGGTGTTTGGTAAGAAGGGCGAAAATTAAGGTAATTAGAAGGAAGAAAACGTCGTAAGTTTTATGGGGAGAGGAAGAAAACTGCCTCATATATGAGGGTGATCCTAGTTTTATCTCGGTGAGACGGAGAGGAAGCGTTAGTGATTGATACGATGGGAGGGAGAAAACATGGATATTTAGTGAGGAAGGAGAGAGAACGGAGGCGTCTGTTGTGTGGGAGATAAGGTGGTGGGGTTTAGAATAGGGCTGGGTAGATGACGTGTGGGAGGGGAGTGCACGTAGGCATGTGGTGGAGGTATGATGAGCATGGGTGCTGACGGAGGACCTGGTGTGAAGGCGGGGAGAGGCAAGGATCTTGGCGGTTTGTTTAGAAGTAGAGAGAAAACATTGGTATTTGGCAGGGGGGAGACGTGGGTGGTTGGTAGGGAGGAAGGGGGGAGACGTAAGTATTAGATGGGGAGGAAAGGGGAGACCTTGGTATTTGGTAGGTAGGGAGAGAAGACATGGGTGTTCGGTAGGGAGGGAGGGAGAGACATCGCCAGTTGGTTGTGTATTCGTCAGGGAGGGAGGGATAGGCATGAATATTTAGTATAAAGGGAAGGAGGAAGAGACGTGGGTATCTGGTAGGGAGAGACGTGTGTGTGTTTGGTAGGATGGGAGGGAAAGACTGGTTATTTTGCATTGAAGGAAGATGCTGACATGAGTATTTGGTTGCAAGGGAGGGAAGGGAAGACATGGGTATTTGGTCGGGAGGGAGGGAAAGTCATGGGTATTTGGCCGGGAGGGAGGGAAGGAAAGCCGTAGATATTTGGTCGGTAGGGAGGGAGAGAAGGAAAGACGTTGGTATTTGGTCTGGAGGGAGAGATGGGGAGGGAAAGACGTGGGTATCTGGTCGGGAGGGAGGGAGGCACCTAGGTATTTGCCGGGGAAGGAGGGAGGGAGGAGGGAGAATTTGAACGTGTGATTAGTTGGGAGGGGAGAGGAGGTGTGCATTAAGGCAGGCGGGGTAGAAACTGTATATAATTGGGCGTGATGGATGATGCAGGTATTAATTGGGGCGCAGAGAAGATTGTGAGGAAGGAGAGTGTATGTTGTGGCGCCCGAGAGGCCGTTGCCATGGTGACTGGAGCAATGGGTGGATAAAGGGAGAGGCTGGACGCTGCGGACAGTCTCCCCCCTCCCTCATCAAGACCCACGGGGACAACACGCGCCCTTGAGTACGACAGCACGACCCTGGGGTACGCTGGCCTGGCCCTTTTGCCTCTCGACCACAAGGCTCACAGGTCAGAGGTCAGGACATCATAGCTCGTGCTGAGTCAGGGTTCATACCATCATGGTTGGAGAGGTTCATGTGTGAAGTGTTACATCGTGGGTAGTGTTGCTCTGCTCACCGGGTGTTTGTGTTCTACTGGGACTCGCGTGTGAGTGTTCCATCCTCAGGTTGAGATGTTCTTGGATCGTGAGTGTCTTGTGTTGTACCTCGAGCGCCACTCAGGAGGGCTACAGTACCTCGAGCAACGCTTCGTATGGTTCCGGATTCGAGTCTCGAAAGGTTTCTTGTTTTTTTTTTTTTTTTTTTTTCTCATGATTATCCGTTGCAGAAATCGTATTTTGTTGTTGATTTATCCCCAGCTTGCGTGATTAGACGTTATTGTGGCCAGAAATAAACAGATTGGTTGCGTCGTGTGTGGATAATGGGTGGATCCCAAGATAGAAACAATTTAGCTAGTTTTGCGCACGAAAGATTACGTCAGACTTGAGCGTGTGTTGCAGATATTATTGGCAGACCAAGTGTTGACAGGGCCTTCCTCCTGTCCAGACACAGTTGTACCACAAGTGTTGAGACGCCGTTGCTTCGTATTGGTTCCAGCTTGGGAGCTGACCTAGCCAATTATCTCGTTCTTGTTAGCTAAATTGCTCTCACGGACGGCTCCCCACACTCTGCCAGCCAGGTCGGGAATGCTCTCCTCGCAGTTAATGTTCACATTTGGGTCGTAATGAGAATCTCTCACTTTTCTTGGCCATGTTGTCGTTGACATGGTAAACGATCGTGTCAAGTCAGTTTAATCCCCTGGCCAGGTAATGGGTGTGACCATATGAACCTCAGCCACTGTGAGTATGGCAGGGGTCGGGTCGTGTTTTTGTGGCCATGGGTAGCTGATGACTGGCGGTGGTAGGAAGGAGGCAGACAATTAATTTTATGGCGTGAGAACTTGTTTGATAATCTGTGGCCGGGACGTTCCTCTGGTGGTGGTGGTGGTGGTAATGAGGGTGTGGCCTGGCCGTCAGGAGCCCATTCACCTTGTCGGGAGAAAGGTTCTTCCCATCCCGTGTGGTGGCGGGGGAGAGAGAGGGACCAGACCAGACGGACCAGGGGAACACTGGAAGCACATGTGGAACCCCACCGTACAACAGGACGTTACCAGCCCGGAGGATGGTGGTGGTGGTGTGGTCCAAACATCCTGTTCTGGAGGAGGAGGAGGAGGAGAACAGATTTTTTTTTCCTGGTATGGAGTGAGGGGGGGCCTCGGTGTATGGTCGAACGGCGAGGAGTTCGGCAGTCTGAATGAATCGTAATGATGCCGAGCACTTATGCGTCAAGAAAGTAATGAGAGAAGGGGGGAAAAAATGGCGGAAGAGGAAGTCAAATGAGACTAAGATGTGTGTAAAATTGTGGATAATCGGCAGCGGAAGGAAGGAAGCCAAGGACTCGTAGTAACTCGGGATTGCTTCTGCGGAAGCACCAAGGGGAGAGTGTGGAGGCAGGCAGGCAGGCACCGGACGCAGTGAAGGTGCCGTGGGTGGTATTATGATGATGGGTGAACCCGTAGTGAGTGTCGCCCGGTAGCGAGGCGCACCACTCACTCAGGTCCTCCCCCCTCCCAAGCCTCGGCATAGCATCACTGGCAGTCTTGCCTCCACCCTGACGTTCACACCAGCTAGGAAGGAGAGGTCTGTGTCCTGTGTGTCTCCCAGCGTGTGTGTAGAACGGCCCTCACCCACACTGATAGCGAGTGCGTGGGGGATTAGGGTCTTATCATGTGTGGCATAGTCCCTGCACTCGTTATCAGTGTGGTGTGACCCCCCCACACACACACTGATAGCGAGTGTGTAGAGGGATTAGGGCCTTGTCGTTTGTGGCATGGCCCACACACACACACTGATAGTGAGTGTGTGGGAGTGAGTGTCTTGGGGGGATTAAGGTCTTCTGTGTGGCATGGCTCCCACACACCATGGCAGTAGGGTGAGTGAGGGGTCTTATCGTGTGTGAGAGGACGCAGATTGGCCCTCAACCTGTGTATCTTGACTTCCACACACAGTGTATAGGGAAGCTCGGACAGACTTTCAACTTTTGTGGGTGGAAACAAGCAGCCACTTGCCATGCAGGTCATGCCTCACGCTCTGACTGTGTGTGTGTGTGTGTGTGTGTGTGTGTGGAGAGTGACAGGAACCGGTTCTTACCGCGTGTTAGCCGACAGAGATAGGCCCTCACCATGTGTGGTAGGGCTGCACGGCTATATGTGGGGTGAATCAGGTCCTCACCAAGTGAGGGTTGACGGAGGTGCGTCTTATCATGTGTAGAGTAACTGACATAGACCTCGTGTGTATGTGTGTATAAAGTCTTAAGAGACCCACCCTGTATGGCCTCCACCATACGTGGGGTGAAACTCACAATATTCCCACTTCACTTCAGGTGATTGTGTTTGGGTCATCACCCTTTTTCGTAGTGACTCAGACTTCATCGTAGTAGGGTGGTCAGGGTGTTATGTCATGTGTAGATGCCTCGGTGGTTCCTCACCAAGCGTAGGGTTACGTACACCGATTATCTGGACGGTGCGAGGCGTGAGCTGAAGGGTGGTAAGGTTGTGTTCTGGAGGTTAAGGAGTTCTGACCATAACAGGGGGTCACTGGTCAACTACTGGTTTCAAGAGAATGGAAGGACGCGCGATTGGCCACAGCTCCCTAATTTGCCGCAGGTCTGAGACGACGCCATCACGACCTGGTGCATAGCGAATGCTCTCTTCCCTAAGCGGCTCCTCCCATTTAGAGAGACGTTGATAAGAAAACGTGGAAAAGTAATAGAAGTGGGCCTTTGATGGGCAGTTGGGAGGTGTCCTTCGTGTACTTCCTGTGCCAGTGTGTGACGTGATGGATTGACTGTGTGGTCCTTGATTATTTGATGCTATTTATCGTCCATCCGGCGTAGGAGGAGATGATTACAGTAGTTACACACAATTATGATTGTGGCAACTGACTTCTCCCCTTTGCTTCCCAGTCCGTTTGTCTTCATTACACACACACACACACACACACACACACACACAGACACACACACACACACACACACACACACATCGTATAGGAGAGTGAGAGAGAAAGTAACAGGGAATATAAGTAACGTCCATAACAGATCTGTGGAGTGTGTCATAGGTGTGAGCATCAATGTAGGGAGCTGTGCTGGATGTGTTGAGTTGCGGGGGATGTGCAGTTGAGGGCCGAAGTCCCGGCTGGGAAGTGTATGAGGCTCCCAAAGTGCCGATGGATGGCTGACTGAACTGTGTTCGTCCGCCGGGCGAGCTAGACACCTTGCTACAACTTCTTCCATCAGGCGTTTCCCCAAGACTCGCCTGCGATCGTCGACACTTGTGGACCATCTACCTGCGTAGGGCACGATGAACACGAAGCCCTGGACTGTATCGTGTTCAGTAGTCCCTCACTGGACACACGAGGTGTCGATACATCTCTTACCACATCCATTTGTTTTATGAAAGTTGGGCCGACATTTAGAGTGTCGTTCTTTTCGTGTTTCCTGAGGTGTGTGTGTGTGTGTGTGTGTGTGTGTGTGTGTGTGTGTGTGTGTGTGTGTGTGTGTGTGTGTGAACGTAAACGTTCAGGTTTACATGTTGGTTAAAACGAACGATTTCAGCCGTCAACTACAGAACTGTTTGTTGGGTTTATCAGTCATCGAAGCTGGTGCCTGTCATGTGGTTTGATATGAGGGATGGAAGGTGCAGTAGAGAGGAGGAGGACGTGCAGACGACGGGTGGTGGTGTGGGACGCGTTGTGATGGTGTGAGGGATGGAAGGAGCAGTAGAGAGGAGGACGTGCAGACGACAGGTGGTGGTGTGGGACGCGTTGTGATGGTGTGAGGGATGGAAACACCGGCGGCGTCTTACGTCCTCACATTGTCCATGTGTCAAGGAAGAGGAGAATCTCGTGAGTGCTGGGAGCGTGATTGTTGGTGCCTGGGAGGCCTGCACTGGTGAGGGAGGTGGTGTTGGTGAGGGAGAGAGCATAGCGGGGACCGGTTGTCGGTAATGTGGCAAGGGAGAGGGGATTTTAGGGACTCGACTTTAGGCTTGGTGAGAGTAGGAAAGTTGCCGAAGATGGGTTTTGTTGGTCAGGGCGAGTATGTCAGGAGAGATGAATGGTTGACGGTGGGGGAAGGAGTGGATGTAGGGGAGACTGCGTCTTGCTGGTAAGCCAGGCGAAGGTTGGAGAAGCGGGAGAGATATATAAGCGTTGGTGAGGAAGGTTTAATGAGGGAGAGGTTGGGAGTAGGAGAACCAGGGAGGTGAGTGAGAGGTTAGTTAGAACTGGACCCATCACTGTGGTGGTATGTCACATGGTAACCTATGTATTGCACAGAGGAGAACGTGGAGAGCACCAGTTTGTGGTGCACATAGAGGGGAGATCTTCGTAGGAGACGAGACACTGTGCCATGGTGTAGGAAATGAGTCACTGTGCCATAGTGCAGGAGATGAGACACTGTGCCATGGTGTAGGAGATGAGACACTTTGCCATGGTGTAGGAGATGAGACACTGTGCCATGGTGTAGGAGATGAGACACTGTGCCATGGTGTAGGAGATGAGACACTGTGCCATGGTGTAGGAGATGAGACACTGTGCCATGGTGTAGATGAGTCACTGTGCCATGGTGTAGGAGATGAGACACTTTGCCATGGTGTAGGATATGCTGCAGCCATGAGCATTTTCCGTGCCTCCCCGGAAACCCGCGTTTCCCTCTTAAATTCCGGGAGCGCCCGAGATTCATGCAGACCTGACTGGAAACGAAGAAGAGGGTCAAGGATTGAGGACAGCTTAAGTCCAGGCTGGTGAACCCTGCAGATAAGCTCCCTGCACACCACGACATGAGCTCACATTCCACCACACACCATTTATAAAAATATTCTCATGGGTCTTTCAAGGCGGATACCCGGAACCACAGCCGAGTGGTGTTGGATCCCAGTACACACGTTCAGATGTGTGGGTAATGATGTAGTGTATGAGCGAGGCGGAGATATAGTGGGTTTGTTGTGTGAAGTAGATCTATGTCAGCTGCAGCGATTCGTCTGGTTCGTGATGCTGCGCTGGGTTGGTTAGCTTTCCAGGGTTGGTGTGGTGTCGAGTGTCATGTTTGTCTCGTAGTTTGCAAGGGGAACAAAGTGGTAACCCTAAGGAACCTCACCTCGCCTCGCCTGACTAACGTAATAGTGACCA